>NC_074675.1:56662823-56725323 GCF_029448725.1 Salvelinus fontinalis
CCGTCCCCCAGTCCTGGTCAGTCCTTAGACCCGGTCCGTCCCCAGACCTGGTCAGTCCCCCAGTCCCGGTCCGTCCTTAGACCCGGTCAGTCCTTAGACCCGGTCAGTCCTTAGACCCGGTCAGTCCCCCAGTCCCGGTCCGTCCTTAGACCCGGTCAGTCCTTAGACCCGGTCAGTCCTTAGACCCGGTCAGTCCTTAGACCCGGTCCGTCCCCCAGTCCTGGTCAGTCCCCAGACCCGGTCAGTCCCCCAGACCCGGTCAGTCCCCCAGACCCGGTCCGTCCCCCAGTCCTGGTCAGTCCCCAGACCCGGTCAGTCCTTAGACCCGGTCCGTCCCCAGACCTGGTCAGTCCCCCAGTCCTGGTCAGTCCCCCAGACCCGGTCCGTCCCCCAGACCCGGTCAGTCCTTAGACCCGGTCAGTCCTTAGACCCGGTCCGTCCCCCAGTCCTGGTCAGTCCCCCAGACCTGGTCAGTCCCCCAGACCTGGTCAGTCCCCAGACCTGGTCAGTCCCCCAGACCTGGTCAGTCCCCCAGACCCGGTCCGTCCCCCAGTCCTGGTCAGTCCCCCAGTCCTGGTCCGTCCCCCAGTCCTGGTCCGTCCCCCAGACCTGGTCAGTCCCCCAGACCTGGTCAGTCCCCCAGACCTGGTCAGTCCCCAGACCTGGTCAGTCCCCCAGACCTGGTCAGTCCCCAGACCTGGTCAGTCCCCCAGACCTGGTCAGTCCCCCAGACCTGGTCAGTCCCCCAGTCCTGGTCAGTCCCCAGACCTCAACCCTATAGAGCATAATGGGATGAGATGGAACGGGCTGTCAGCATGTACCGCCGTCCAATCTGCAGCAACTACGTGATGCCACCGAGTCAGCATGGACCAGCATCTCTGTGGAACTGTTCCCGACAACTTCTAGAATGCTCTGAAGAATTCAGTCTGTTCTGGAGGCAGAGGGGGGTCCGACTTGGTACTAGATGGGTGTACCTAATAAACTGTCCGGTCAGTGTATAACAAACTGTCTGACTGTCCAATCATGGGTTCTAAATAATATATAGGGCATTCAGAATGTATTCATACCGCTTGACTTATTCCACATTTAGTTGTGTTACAGACTGAATTCAAAATGGATAACAAAAATCTCACCCATCGGCACATAATACCCCAAAACGACTAAGTGAAAACATGTTTAGACATTTTTGCTAATTCATTGAAAATTAAATACAGAAATATCTAATTTACATATACGTATTCACACCCCTGAATCAATACTTTGTAGAAGCACCTTTGGCAGTGATTATAACTTTGAGTTGTCTTGGGTATGTCTGTATCAGCTTTGAGTTGTCTTGGGTAGGTCTGTATCAGCTTTGAGTCGTCTTGGGTATGTCTGTATCAGCTTTGAGTCGTCTTGGGTATGTCTGTATCAGCTTTGAGTCGTCTTGGGTATGTCTTTATCAGCTTTGAGTCGTCTTGGGTATGTCTGTATCAGCTTTGAGTCGTCTTGGGTATGTCTGTATCAGCTTTGAGTCGTCTTGGGTATGTCTGTATCAGCTTTGAGTCGTCTTGGGTATGTCTTTATCAGCTTTGAGTCGTCTTGGGTATGTCTGTATCAGCTTTGAGTCGTCTTGGGTATGTCTGTATCAGCTTTGAGTCGTCTTGGGTATGTCTGTATCAGCTTTGAGTCGTCTTGGGTATGTCTTTCAGCTTTGAGTCGTCTTGGGTATGTCTTTCAGCTTTGAATTGTCTTGTGTATGTCTGTAGCAGCTTTACACATCTGGATTTGGGGATTTTCTCCCATTCTTCAAGCTAAACGAGGAGCGGCGGTGAACAGCAATCTTCAAGTCTTTCCACAGATTTTCAATGGGATTCTGGGCTTTGGCTGGGCCACTCAAAGCCTTTCCCATTCTTGTTCTGAAGCCATTCCAGCATTGCTTTGGCTGTGTGTTTGGGGTCATTGTCTTGTTGGAATGTAAATCGTCACACCAGACTAAGGTCGTTTGAACTCTGAAGCAGGTTCTCATCAAGGATTTGAATGTATTTGGCTTCATTCATTGTTCCCTCTATCCTTACCAGTCTCCCAGTCCCTGTTGCTGAAAAGAATCCCCATAGCATGATGCTGCCACCACCATGCTTCACGGTAGGGTTGGTGTTAGACGGGTGATGAGCTGTGCCTGGTTTTCTCCAGACATAGCGCTTTGCATTCAGGACAAATAGTTCCCTTTTTGTCTCATCGGACCACATCATATTTGACCTTATGACCTCAGTCTTTCACGTGACAGTTTTCAACTCCAGGTTTTCAGTCATGTGCTTTTTTTCTCAGGAGTGGCTTCCGTCTGGCCACTCTCCCATAAAGCCCAATGGTGAAGAGCTGGCAGGTTCTCCCATCTCAACCAAGGAACTCTGTAGTTCTGTCACAGTGGACACCCTTCCTGACCAAGGTCCTTCTTGCCCGGGTTTCTCAGTTTGGTCGGACGACCAGATCTAGGCAGAGTCTGGGTAGTTCAGTTTGGTTAGACGGCCAGCTCTAGGCAGTCTGGGTAGTTCCATATTTTTCCCCATTTCCCAATGATGGAGAACACTGTGCTCTTGGAAACTTTAAACACTGTAGAAATTGTTTTATACCCTTCCCCAGATATATTCACCTCATCACAACTATATCTCAGAGATCTACAGACAGTTCCTTGGACTTCATGGTATAGTTTCTGCTCTGTCAACTGTGGGACTTTTATATAGACAGGTGTGTTTCTTCAAAATCATTTCCAAACAATTGAATTGGTCACAGGAGGACTCAAATCAAGTTGTAGTGACGTCTCAAGGATGATCAGAGGAGATTGGATGCACCGAAGCTCAATTTAGAGCGTTATAGCAAAGGAGTGTGAATACTTACGTAAATTAGATATTTCCCATTTACAACAAATTTGAACAGATTTCTAAAAACATGTTTTCACTTTGTCATTATGGGGTATTGTGATGTCATTATGGGGTATTGTGATGTCATTATGTGGTATTGTGATGTCATTATGTTGTATTGTGATGTCATTATGGGGTATTGTGATGTCATTATGGGGTATTGTGATGTCATTATGGGGTATTGTGATGTCAGTATGTGGTATTGTGATGTCATTATGGGGTATTGTGATGTCATTATGGGGTATTGTGATGTCATTATGGGGTATTGTGATGTCATTATGGGGTATTGTGTGTAGATGGGTGAGAGGGAAAAAAACAAATTTAATCCATTCAGGCTGTAACACAACAAAACGTGGAATAAGTCAAGGGGTATGAATACTTTCTCACTGTCCAATTACTGGTTCTAAATGAGGACTTACTTCCAGTTCTCCCTGTGAGTCATTTTCAGGAGATCCCCCTAGAAGAGAGAGAGAGAGAGAGAGAGAGAGAGAGAGAGAGAGAGAGAGAGAGAGAGAGAGAGGGAAAGAGAGGGGAGAGAGAGAGAGGAGGGGAGGAGAGAGAGAGAGAGAGAGGGGAGAGAGTGAGAGGAGGGGAGGAGAGAGAGAGAGAGAGAGAGGAGGAGAGTGAGAGACAGAGAGAAACAGAGAGGGGGAGGAGAGAGAGAGACAGAGAGAGAGAGAGAGAGAGAGAGAGAGAGGGGAAGGAGAGAGAGAGGGGGGGAGAGAGAGAAGAGAGAGAGGGGGGGGAGAGAGAGAGAGTTCTATTAGAACTCACCAAAAACGACACATATCTAGGACTAAGTATCAGCAACACAGGTAGCTTTCACATGGCTGTGAATGAGCTGAGAGACAAAGCAAGAAGAGCATTCTATGCCATTAAAAGGAACATTAAAATTGAAATTAGAACCAATTAGAATCTGGCTCAAAATGTTTCAATCAGTTATAGAACTAATTGATCTACATGGCAGTGAAGTATGAGGTCCACTCGCTAATAATGAATTCACCAAATGGGACAAACATCTAATTGAAATATTGCATGCAAAGTTTTGCAAGACCGTATTGCAAGTGCAAAGAAAAATAGAGCACATAGAGTAGAAGTGGGCCAATACCCCCTCCTTATTCAAATAGAACAAAGAGCCGTCACATTTTACAGCCATCTAAAAACAAGTGACCCCAAAACATTCCATCACACAGCTCTACAATGTCAAGAGATGAAACAAGAGAAGAGTCCCCTCAGCCAGCTGGTTCTGAGGCTCAGTTCACTAACCCAAACCAACCCCATAGAGCCTCAGGACAGCACTCATCCAGCTGGTTCTGAGGCTCAGTTCACAAACCCAAACCAACCCCATAGAGCCTCAGGACAGCCCTCAGCCAGCTGGTTCTGAGGCTCAGTTCACTAACCCAAACCAACCCCGTAGAGCCTCAGGACAGCACTCATCCAGCTGGTTCTGAGGCTCATTTCACAAACCCAAACCAACCCCATAGAGCCTCAGGACAGCAGTCAGCCAGCTGGTTCTGAGGCTCAGTTCACTAACCCAAACCAACCCCATAGAGCCTCAGGATAGCCCTCAGCCAGCTGGTTCTGAGGCTCATTTCACTAACCCAAACCAACCCCATAGAGCCTCAGGACAGCAGTCATCCAGCTGGTTCTGAGGCTCAGTTCACTAACCCAAACCAACCCCATAGAGCCTCGGGACAGCACTCATCCAGCTGGTTCTGAGGCTCAGTTCACTAACCCAAACCAACCCCATACAGCCTCAGGACAGCAGTCAGCCAGCTGGTTCTGAGGCTCAGTTCACTAACCCAAACCAACCCCATAGAGCCTCAGGACAGCAGTCAGCCAGCTGGTTCTGAGGCTCAGTTCACAAACCCAAACCAACCCCATAGAGCCTCAGGACAGCAGTCAGCCAGCTGGTTCTGAGGCTCAGTTCACTAACCCAAACCAACACCATAGAGCCTCAGGACAGCACTCAGAAAATCTGGCCCAACTAAATTATGACAAGCAAAAATAAATATATCACCTATTGGAAAGACACCACAAAAAATCTAAGTAAACTTCAATGCTATTTGTCTCTAAACAGACAGTACATGGTGGCAGACTATCTGACCACTGTGACTGATAGAAAACTGAGGAAAACATTGACTAGGTACAGACTCAGTGAGCACAGTCTGGCTATGGAGACCGGTCGTCACAGACAAACCTGGCTGCCCAGAGAGGACAGTCTGGCTATAGAGACCGGTCGTTACAGACAGACCTGGTTGTCCAGAGAGGACAGTCTGGCTATAGAGACCGGTCGTCACAGACAAACCTGGCTGCCCAGAGAGGACAGTCTGGCAATAGAGACCGGTCGTCACAGACAAACCTGGCTGCCCAGAGAGGACAGTCTGGCTATGGAGACCGGTCGTCACAGACAAACCTGGTTGCCCAGAGAGGACAGTCTGGCTATAGAGACCGGTCGTCACAGACAAACCTGGCTATCCAGAGAGGACAGTCTGGCAATAGAGACCGGTCGTCACAGACAAACCTGGCTGCCCAGAGAGGACAGTCTGGCTATAGAGACCGGTTGTCACAGACAAACCTGGCTGTCCAGAGAGGACAGGCTGGCTATAGAGACCGGTCGTTACAGACAAACCTGGCTGCCCAGAGAGGACAGTCTGGCTATAGAGACCGGTCGTCACAGACAGACCTGGCTATCCAGAGAGGACAGTCTGGCAATAGAGACCGGTCGTCACAGACAAACCTGGCTGCCCAGAGAGGACAGTCTGGCTATAGAGACCGGTCGTCACAGACAAACCTGGCTGCCCAGAGAGGACAGTCTGGCTATAGAGACCGGTCGTCACAGACAAACCTGGCTGCCCAGAGAGGACAGTCTGGCTATAGAGACCGGTCGTCACAGACAAACCTGGCTGCCCAGAGAGGACAGGCTGTGCTCACTCTGCTCCAGAAGAGAGGTAGAGACAGAGGGGCATTTCCTATTACACTGTGACAAATACTCAGACCTAAGAGAATATTTCTTTCCCAAAATGATAACTCAATACAAAGAATTTGAAACTATAAAAGATGAAGAAAAAATCAAATATTTATTGGGTGAAAAGCCAAAATGTGCAGTTTTAACAGCCAAATATGTGTCCTCCTGCCACAGCCTGAGGGACAGCCAGTGAAAAGTGCAAAGTAATGTTGATAATATTTCCCATTTAGCTTAGTTTTGTTTTGTCTTTCATACCAGGTCATATGTCTTCTCAAGTCATATTGACACTGGTCTACTACTGTTGCTTTAATTTATTGTTGTTCTGATTAATATTGTTGTTGTAGTTGTTGTTAATGGTAATCCCATGTCCACTACTACTATAATAATAATTATTATTATTATTGCTGTTGGTCCCACCATTTCTGTTATATGTATACTTTGAAAATGTAGGTAATTTAACTTTCCATGTCAAAAAAGTCTACAGAATGTAATTGAAATTGAATTGAGAGAGAGATAATTTTTTTTAAATGGGACAAACATCAAATTGAGAGACAGAATGCAGAATTCTGCAAAACTATCCTCTGTGTACAACGTAAAACAGCAAATCATGCATGCAGAGCAGAATTAGGCCGATACCCGCTAACTATCAAAATCCAGAAAGAGCAGTTAAATTCTACAGTGAGGGAAAAAAGTATTTGATCGCCTGCTGATTTTTCACGTTTGCCCACTGACAAAGAAATAATCAGTCTATAATTTTAAATGTAGGTTTATTTGAACAGTGAGAGACAGGATAACAACAAACAAATCCAGAAAAACGCATGTCAAAAATGTTAAAATTTGATTCGCAAGAGAGTATTCATTGCGGAAACCGTTTACCAAACGGAAGCAAACAGAGAAAAACGTGAGTGTCTATTGGACAAATTCAGCTAGGTCCAGCCCCATTTCGTTCTGTATGCTTCCGTTTAAGAATTTTTTTTTTTTGCTACAGAATCGGCGTAATGAATACACCCCAGATCTAGCCTATTTCTTGGCGAAGTGAGTAATTTATAGTAACGTTACACGTTAGTCTAGACTTGCAAGCAAGCAGATGTGTGATATTTACGAGGTCTTGTATATCACGTCACAAGATCTAGCTAACCTTACATTAGCCAACGTTAACCTAGATGATGTGTTGATTATAAATGTCTACAATAGGTGGTTAACTAGCGTTAATATAAAAACACTAAAAATAAAAAATCATATGATTAACGTTACTAGCTATGCAGCTATCAAGCAAACGTGTGGAGAAGGGCTGAATCCAAGACGCATTTTTATGTTGTCACACCCCCTGTCGTAGTAGAATAATCTAGCTAGCTATTTAGCTCGGTGATACTGAGGTAATATCACAAATCTACCTCGATATTTTCAGGTTACACACAACGACACGATGGAACTGCTTGAGCTAACGTTAGCTAGCATTTAGCTTACGACCACGTTATGCATGCTGTCAATTCACCTGATTGTAACATAGCTGACGTTAATTGGTAGCTAACTAGCAAACAACACAGGCCGTTGTAAGCAGTAGCTAACAATATAAGCGTTACCTGGGGTTGTACTCCAGCCATATCTCCTGTTGTTACTGTAGCTAACTAGCTATCCGGCTCGCTAAACACCGGCCCCACACTAAACTGATGCATTCTCGATTTAGAAACTGACAGCTGCGCTGCCAACGTAAGAATTCCACTTATATTTCGTAGTTTACGTAAGACAGCCTCACAGAAAAGCGTAAAAAGGTGCTTGAACGATTTATTTAAAATGTATTTAACCTTTATTTAACTTGACAAGTCAGTTAAGAACACATTCTTATTTACAATGACATCATATCAAAAGGCCTCCTGATATAGGACAAAACACACTTCACGACAAGAGAGACACTACATAAAGAAAGACCTAAGACAACAACATAGCATGGTAGCAACACATGACAACACAGCATGGTAGCAACACAACATGACAACACAGCATGGTAGCAACATGACAACACAGCATGGTAGCAACACAACATGACAACACAGCATGGTAGCAACACAACATGACAACACAGCATGGTAGCAACACATGACAACACAGCATGGTAGCAACACAGCATGGTAGCAACACAACATGACAACACAGCATGGTAGCAACACATGACAACACAGCATGGTAGCAACACAACATGACAACACAGCATGGTAGCAACACAACATGACAACACAGCATGGTAGCAACACAACATGACAACACAGCATGGTAGCAACACAACATGACAACACAGCATGGTAGCAACACAACATGACAACACAGCATGGTAGCAACACAACATGACAACACAACATGGTAGCAACAACACATGACAACACAGCATGGTAGCAACACAACATGACAACACAGCATGGTAGCAACACATGACAACACAGCATGGTAGCAACACAGCATGGTAGCAACACAACATGACAACACAGCATGGTAGCAACACATGACAACACAGCATGGTAGCAACACAACATGACAACACAGCATGGTAGCAACACAACATGACAACACAGCATGGTAGCAACACATGACAACACAGCATGGTAGCAACACAACATGACAACACAGCATGGTAGCAACACAACATGACAACACAGCATGGTAGCAACACATGACAACACAGCATGGTAGCAACACATGACAACACAGCATGGTAACAACACAACATGACAACACAGCATGGTAGCAACACAACATGACAACACAGCATGGTAGCAACACATGACAACACAGCATGGTAGCAACACAACATGACAACACAGCATGGTAGCAACACAACATGACAACACAGCATGGTAGCAACACAACATGACAACACAGCATGGTAGCAACACATGACAACACAGCATGGTAGCAACACATGACAACACAGCATGGTAGCAACACATGACAACACAGCATGGTAGCAACACAACATGACAACACAGCATGGTAGCAACACATGACAACACAGCATGGTAGCAACACATGACAACACAGCATGGTAGCAACACAACATGGCAACAACATGGTAGCAACACCACATGACAACACAGCATGGTAGCAACACAACATGACAACACAGCATGGTAGCAACACCACATGACAACACAGCATGGTAGCAACACATGACAACACAGCATGGTAGCAACACAACATGACAACACAGCATGGTAGCAACACATGACAACACAGCATGGTAGCAACACAACATGGTAGCAACACAACATGACAACAACATGGTAGAAACATTATTGTGTACAGACAACAGCACAAAGGGCAAGAAGGTAGAGACAACAATACATGATGTGAAGCAGCCACAAATATTTATGCCAATAAATACAATTTATTTGTCTATTCAGGTTTAAAGCTGTCTCCACAAGGGGGAGCTCTTCCTCAGGTTTTAAATTTGTTTTGGTTTCCAACAGCGTCGACTGCTGGTCCAATAAAACCAAAGAATATGGAGTTCTTTGTTTGTCTGAAATAGAAACAGGAATATACTCTGGAGTCTGGAGACAGACATACGGACAGACATACAGATGGATGGACAGACAGATAGACGGACAGACCGACGGATGGACAGATGGATGGACGGACAGACCAACGGATGGACAGATAAACAGACAGACAGATGGACGGACAGACAGACAATCGGAAAGATGGATGGATGAATGGACAGACAGACAGGTGATTTACCTGAAGACCAATATGTTAGTTGGAACTCTTGGATAAAGGAAAACAGACTGGCTGTACAGAACATAGTGATCTGTGAATGATTGATCAAGGTGCTGTGGTAATACCTGCTTACTCAACCATTTCTTTGATGCCATTTTCCTGACAGAATGATAACTATGACCAAATCCAACAGCAGTCTTTCAACACAAGTCCCCAAAAAACATGTTTCCTCCTTTTATACAGAAAGAGCATGAACCAACTCTACCTGGGCAGTCCTGGGGTGTATTCATTAGTGCACACTGTATAAAATCATAACAAAACGCTTCCCAACTGAAAACCTTTTGCAACAAAAACAAGAGTTTCTTTTTAGACAAATCTAGGTCATGTAGGTCTCTCCCTGTTTGGCCCCGTTTGGTTCCGTTGGGCCCCGTTTGGTTCCGTTGGGCCCCGTTTGGTTCCGTTTGGGCCCGTTTGCTCCCATTTGGTCCCGTTTGGTCCTGTTTGCTTCCGTTTGGCAGTGGTGGGAAAAGTACTCAATTGTCATACTTGAGTAAAAGTAAAGATACATCAACAGAAAATGACTCCAGTAAAAGTCAACCAGTAAAATACTACTTGAGTAAAAGTCTAAAAGAATCTGGTTTTAAATTTACTTCAAAGTAAAGTGGTAGAAAACGGTACTCAATCGTCATACTTGAGTAAAAGTACAAAGTAAATGCTATACATCAAATTCCTGATATTTAGCAAACCAGACGGCACTATTTCCTTATTATTTTTTAATTACGGAGAGACATGGGCCCACTCCAACACTCAGACGTCATTTACAAACACAGTATTTAGTGTTTCGTGAGTCCGCCAGATCAGAGGCAGTAGGAATGACAAAGTGTTATATTGATAGGTGCCATAATTCTGTCCTCCTTGAGCGTTCTAAATGTAACGAGTACTTTTGAGTCTCAGGGTAAATGTAAGGAATAAAAAGTACATTATTTTCTTTAGGAATGTAGTGAAGTAAAAGTTGTTAAAAATATAAATAGTAAAGTAAAGTACAGATACCCCCCCAAAAACGACTTAAGTGGTACTTAAAAAGTATTTTTACTTAAGTGGTACTTAAAAAGTATTTTACTTAAGTCCTATAAACCACTGCTGTTGGGTCCTGTTTGGTCCAGTTTGGTCCCGTTTGCTTCTGTTTGGTTCCTAGTGAATACACAACAGGCTCAGGCTGAATGTCCTCCGTCGATCCCGCAGTCCAAAGTGTGTATTTGATTTTTAATCTCCAGCGTTGACATTTAGTGGGTGGAGGTATGATGGCCCCATCCAGGTAAACACCATGATCAAACAAACCTGTTCTGTCAACCGGGTGACTACTCGGCTATCGGGAAATTATGACGATTGTCTTAAGTCAATTGGAAGGGTAGAGAATCGCACGTACAGTACAAGTCAAAAGTTTGGACTCATTCCAGGGTTTTTTCTTTATTTTTACTATTTTCTACAATGTAGACATCAAAACTATGATTTTTTAAATAGTTTTTAACTAAGCAAGTCAGTTAAGAACACATTCTTATTTACAATGACGGCCTAGGAACAGTGGGTTAACTGTCTTGTTCAGGGGCAGAATGACAGATTTTTTTACCTTGTCAGCTCAGGGATTCAATCTAGCAACCTTTCGGTTACTGGTCCAACGCTCTAACCACTAGGCTACCGGCCTAACACATATGGAATCATGTAGGAACCAAAAAAGTGTTAAACTCATCAAACTATATTTTATATATTCGAGATTCTTCAAAGTAGCCACCCTTTGCCTTGATGACAGGTTTGCACACTTGGCGTTCTATCAACCAGCTTCATGAGGTAGTCACCTGTATTGCATTTCAATTAACAGGTGTGCGTTGTTAAAAAGTTCATTTGTGGAATTTCTTTCCTTCTTAATCATTTGTTTTTCAACAGGACAATGACCCAACATACCTCCAGGCTGTGTAAGGGCTATTTGACCAAGAAGGAGAGTGATGGAGTGCTGTATCAGATGACCTGGCCTCCACAATAACCCGACCTCAACCCAATTGAGATGGTTTGGGATGAGTTGCAGAGTGAAGGAAAAGCAGCCAACAAGTGCTCAGCATATGTGGGAACTACTTCAAGACTGTTGAAAAGCATTCCAGGTGAAGCTGGTTGAGAGAATGCCAAGAGTGTGCAAAGCTGTAATCAAGGCAAACGGTGGTTTCTTTGAGGAATCTCAAATATAAAATATATTTAGATTTGTTTAACACTTTTTTGCTTACTACATGTGTTATTTCATAGTATTGATGTCTTCACTATTATTTTACAAAGTACAAAATATTAAAAATTTAGAAAAACCCTTGAATGAGAAGGTTTGTCCAAACTTTTGACTGGTACTGTATGTTTACATTTAATGCAATATGTATGCATGCTGACTATGAGACATATCAACACGTAACCTACTGTACTTCATGATCATGCTAAAGTTCTGCTGCAGATTAGAGCCCATCGGGTGACATTCTAAAGTTCTACTCCAGATTAGAGCCCATAGGGTGACATTCTAAAGTTCTGCTCCAGATTAGAGCCCATCGGGTGACATTCTAAAGTTCTACTCCAGATTAGAGCCCATCGGGTGACATTCTAAAGTTCTGCTCCAGATTAGCGCCCATAGGGTGACATTCTAAAGTTCTGCTCCAGATTAGAGCCCATAGGGTGACATTCTAAAGTTCTGCTCCAGATTAGAGCCCATAGGGTGACATTCTAAAGTTCTACTCCAGATTAGAGCCCATCGGGTGACATTCTGAAGTTCTGCTCCAGATTAGAGCCCATCGGGTAAAATTCTAAGGTTCTACTCCAGATTAGAGCCCATAGGGTGACATTCTAAAGTTCTGCTCCAGATTAGAGCCCATAGGGTGACATTCTAAAGTTCTACTCCAGATTAGAGCCCATAGGATGACATTCTAAAGTTCTGCTCCAGATTAGAGCCCATAGGGTGACATTCTGAAGTTCTGCTCCAGATTAGAGCCCATAGGGTGACATTCTAAAGTTCTGCTCCAGATTAGAGCCCATAGGGTGACATTCTGAAGTTCTGCTCCAGATTAGAGCCCATAGGGTGACATTCTAAAGTTCTGCTCCAGATTAGAGCCCATAGGGTGACATTCTAAAGTTCTGCTCCGGATTAGAGCCCATCGGGTGACATTCTGAAGTTCTGCTCCAGATTAGAGCCCATCGGGTGACATTCTGAAGTTCTGCTCCAGATTAGAGCCCATCGGGTAACATTCTAAGGTTCTACTCCAGATTAGAGCCCATAGGGTGACATTCTAAAGTTCTGCTCCAGATTAGAGCCCATCGGGTGACATTCTGAAGTTCTGCTCCAGATTAGAGCCCATAGGGTGACATTCTAAAGTTCTGCTCCAGATTAGAGCCCATAGGGTGACATTCTAAAGTTCTGCTCCAGATTAGAGCCCATAGGGTGACATTCTGAAGTTCTGCTCCAGATTAGAGCCCATAGGGTGACATGATATGCGGGCCACATTCATAGGTTTAAGGTCAGGTTAACATTCATCATCCATAGTGGTTAAGTTTAGAATTGAGGGAGGGTACACTCCTAAACCAGTGGTTAGAGGGAACATGATCGAGATAGTGTGTGTGTGAGAGAGAGAGAGAGAGAGAGAGAGAGAGAGAGAGAGAGAGAGAGAGAGAGAGAGAGAGAGAGAGAGAGAGAGAGAGAGAGAGGGAGAGAGAGAGAGAGGGAGGTGCTTCAAACGTGGGACAGGTTTAAATACGTTTGTGTCCTCCACTGAAATCTGTTGATTTTCAAAGGCAGAAACTATATTGAGACACCATCTAACGCGAACATGAAGTGGCTACTGCTACTCTGCCTGTGTGTCTATGCTGTCCGTTGTCAAGACGACTACGACGAATATGACACGGTAATGTATATAGATGGACTAGGAGGCTTTAAGCACAAGTTGAACTATACAGTAACAAAAATTACGAGTTCAGTATTTTTGAACTTGAATATGTTAACATATATTTGTTTAATATTACTGACATTTTTTGTTGTCTAATTCTTATTGCTTAAATCTCTCTCTCTCTCTCTCTCTCTGAACCTTCTAAATAGAGTTTACATTAGAGTTGATGATCATTGATTACTGTCGTCTCTGAACCTTCTAAAATAGCGTTTACATTACAACAGTTGTAATAATGATATTCTCATATTCAATAAATGCAGTTTATAATATACTTTTAATGGTACATTTTTATGTTTATACTGTATATATTTTTTAAATTAAACTTGTCCTGTTTTTAACGCTAATGTTTGTATGTTGTTTATCTTTCACAGGGTGATAAGACTGATGTAAGTGGATCTCCTTCATATCAACTAGAGACTTTCACAGTGTTCCTTCACACCGAATTCCTCTACAATGTTTAATCCCAAACTCACTCTCTCTCTCTCTCTCTGTCTCTCTCTCGCTCTCTCTCTCTGTCTCTCTCTCCTTTCTCTCTGTCTCTGTCTCTCTCTCTCTTTCTGTCTCTGTCTCTCTCTCTATCTCTCTTCCTTCCTTCCCCCCGCAGCCCAAAACAGTGGTGGACCCTCGTGGCCACCGACCCTTGTCCAAGGGGCGTGAGACCTACACCCCCGCCCGCAACAACCCCGTTCCCATCAGCGGTGGTGGCCGTTACCGGGGGCGACCCACGGAGGCTCCCGCCAGAGGCACAGAGCAGGAGAAGGAGGAGCAACCAGAGGCTGGGGGATGCACACATGCCTCTGAAGAGATGGTGAGGTGTTAGGTTGTATATTCTGAACAGACGGTGAGGTGTTAGGCTGTATATTCTGAACAGACGGTGAGGTGTTAGGTTGTATATTCTGAACATACGGTGAGTTGTTAGGCTGTATATTCTGAACAGACGGTGAGGTGTTAGGTTGTATATTCTGAACATACGGTGAGTTGTTAGGCTGTATATTCTGAACAGACGGTGAGGTGTTAGGTTGTATATTCTGAACAGACGGTGAGGTGTTAGGTTGTTTACTCTGAACAGACGGTGAGATGTTAGGTTGTATATTCTGAACAGACGGTGAGGTGTTAGGTTGTATATTCTGAACAGACGGTGAGGTGTTAGGTTGTATATTCTGAACAGACGGTGAGGTGTTAGGTTGTATACTCTGAACAGACGGTGAGGTGTTAGGTTGTATACTCTGAACAGACGGTGAGGTGTTAGGTTGTGTATTCTGAACAGACGGTGAGGTGTTAGGTTGTATATTCTGAACAGACGGTGAGGTGTTAGGTTGTATACTCTGAACACACGGTGAGGTGTTAGGTTGTATATTCTGAACAGACAGTGAGGTGTTAGGTTGTGTGTGCCTTTGACTACACTTGACTATGATCAATTATCATTCATCAATACCTAATCAGTTATATTGATCCCATCAATTGCATTAATCCAGCCTCTCTACATTGATTGATCAAGTCTAGTTAATCATGCAGTCCCTTGTGTCTTACGGGCTGTGGAGACAACACTTCCTTAGCATTAGCATCTACCATCTCTACCATAGAAATCTTACAGTCACAGCGGAAACGCTTCCTTAGCATTAGCATCTACCATCTCTACCATAGAAATCTTACAGTCACAGCGGAAACACTTCCTTAGCATTAGCATCTACCATCTCTACCATAGAAATCTTACAGTCACAGCGGAAACATTTCCTTAGCATTAGCATCTACCATCTCTACCATAGAAATCTTACAGTCACAGCGGAAACACTTCCTTAGCATCTACATTATCCGGTGTTTCCGTGCTCCTCCGGCCCTATAGGGGGTGCTGTGTCCTACAGGCTGTGAGCTGAAGACGGCCATACTGAAACAAGAGAGGAACGTAAAAGAGGAAGTCAGGAGGATGCAGAAGGACGTGGACGACCTGTCCAGGTCCTCTAACACCATCTATAACTACGTAGACGGAATGTCCTCCGCGCTGAGAGAGAGACAACTGGTCAGCAATGGTGAGATGGAGGAGACAAACACGCAGTGATATGTTACGGGTTTAAATGAGGTGAAGAAACCCTTCCTTAGTACTCACCCCCCTTCTCCCTCTCCCTCTCTCGCCCCTCCTCCCTCCCTCTCTCTCGCCCCTCTCTCACCTCTCTCTCGCCCCTCCTCCCTCCCCCTCTCTCGCCCCTCTCTCCCCCGCCCCTCTCTCCCCCGTCCCTCTCTCTTGCCCCTCTCTCCCCCTCCTCCCTCCCCCTCTCTGCCCCGCCCCTCTCTCCCCGGCCCCTGTCTCCCCCTCCTCCCTCCCCCTCTCTCCCCGGCCCCTCTCTCGCCCCTCCTCCCTCCCTCTCTCTCGCCCCTCCTCCCTCCCTCTCTCTCGCCCCCTCCCTCCCTCTCTCTCTCGCCCTCCTCCCTCCCCCTCTCTCCCCCGCCCCTCTCTCCCCCTCCTCCTCCCTCCCCTCCTCCTCCCTCCCCTCCTCCCTCCCCCTCTCTCCCCCCTCCCCTCTCTCCCCCTCCTCCCTCCCCTCCCCCTCCCCTCTCTCCTCTATAGAGAATGGTGACCTGGTGAGTCAGTACACGGACAGTCTGGAGTCCCAGCATGCCTTTGCAAAGGAGGCTATAGACACAGTCTTCCCCTCTAACATTAGGTTTGTGTGTTTGTGTGTGTGTGTGTGTGTGTGTGTGTGTGTGTGTGTGTGTGTGTGTGTGTGTGTGTGTGTGTGTGTGTGTGTGTGTGTGTGTGTGTGTGTGTGTGTGTGTGTGTGTGTGTGTGTGTGTGTGTGTGTGTGTGTGTCGGAAGGGCTGGGATATTAATAACGTATGTTTCTTCTTCTCCCCGTTCGTCTAAACCCCACAGGATACTGCAAGGAGTCCTGGAGAAGATCCGCATGAAGATCCAGAGAGTGGAGAAGGCCATCCTGGCCCAGAGAGACGGATGCAGGGAGCAGTGCACCGTCTCCTGCCCCATACCTGTTGTCTCTGGTGAGGATGAAGAGGGTGGGGAAGGGTGGTTCTGGTGGGGAGGGGTGGTTCTGGTGGGGAGGGGTGGTTCTATGGGTGAGGAGGGGTGGTTCTGGGGGGGAGGGGTGGTTCTGGTGGGGAGGGGTGGTTCTGTGGGTGGGGGTGGTTCTATGGGTGGGGAGGGGTGGTTCTGGTGGGGAGGGGTGGTTCTGGTGGGGAGGGGTGGTTCTGTGGGTGGGGGTGGTTCTATGGGTGGGGAGGGGTGGTTCTGGTGGGGAGGGGTGGTTCTATGGGTGGGGAGGGGTGGTTCTGGTGGGGAAGGGTGGTTCTGTGGGTGGGGGTGGTTCTATGGGTGGGGAGGGGTGGTTCTGGTGGGGAGGGGGGTTCTGGTGGGGAGGGGTGGTTCTGTGGGTGAGGAGGGGTGGTTCTGGTGGGGAGGGGTGGTTCTGTGGGTGGGTGGTTCTATGGGTGGGGAGGGGTGGTTCTGGTGGGGAGGGGTGGTTCTGGTGGGGAGGGGTGGTTCTATGGGTGGGGAGGTTCTGTGGGGGTTGGTGAGTAGTTCTGTGGGGGTTGGTGGGTGGTTCTCTGGGCGGGGGAGGGGTGGTTCTGTGGGGGTTGGTGGTGGGTGGTTCTGTGGGCGGGGTGGTGGGTGGTTCTGTTAGGGGTGGTGGGTGGTTCTGTGGGGGGTGGTGGGTGGTTCTGTGGGGGGTTCTGTGGGGGTTGGTGGGTGGTTCTGTTAGGGGTGGTGGGTGGTTCTGTGGGGGGAAATGTAGCGGAGGTGAATCAGATTCTTCCTCTCGTAATGAGGTATCCTTCTACCTCAACGCCCCTGTCACCCTCGGCACAATAGGGAATGATTCTCTTGGTGTTACGATGGTTTCCCAGGCGGGAGATCGGGGCTCAGATCCCACCTGTGGCTATAAGACTAAACGTGTCTCTCCTTCCTGACCCTCCCTCCAGGTAAGGAGTGTGAGGACATCTACAGGAAAGGAGGAAGGGATTCTGGGATGTATCTGATCCAGCCTGACTCCTTCTATCAGCCCTACAAGGTCTACTGTGACCAGACCACTCAGAATGGAGGTGGGTGGGTGTCATTCTAGCTCCCTCTGTGTCTCTCTAGCTCTATTTCTCCCTCTCTGTCCCTCTCCCTCTCTCTCACCTCTATCTCTCTCCACCACCTCTCTCTCTGTGTCTCTCTATCTCTATTTCTCCCTCTCTGTCCCTCTCTCTCTCTCTCACCTCTATCTCTCTCCACCACCTCTCTCTCTGTGTCTCTCTAGCTCTATTTCTCCCTCTCTGTCCCTCTCTCTCTCTCTCACCTCTATCTCTCTCCACCACCTCTCTCTCTGTGTCTCTCTAGCTCTATTTCTCCCTCTCTGTCCCTCTCTCTCTCTCTCACCTCTATCTCTCTCCACCACCTCTCTCTCTGTGTCTCTCTATCTCTATTTCTCCCTCTCTGTCCCTCTCCCTCTCTCTCACCTCTATCTCTCTCCACCACCTCTCTCTCTGTGTCTCTCTAGCTCTATTTCTCACTCTCTGTCCCTCTCTCTCTCTCTCACCTCTATCTCTCTCCACCACCTCTCTCTCTGTGTCTCTCTAGCTCTATTTCTCCCTCTCTGTCCCTCTCCCTCTCTCTCACCTCTATCTCTCTCCACCACCTCTCTCTCTGTGTCTCTCTATCTCTATTTCTCCCTCTCTGTCCCTCTCTCTCTCTCTCACCTCTATCTCTCTCCACCACCTCTCTCTCTGTGTCTCTCTAGCTCTATTTCTCCCTCTCTGTCCCTCTCTCTCTCTCTCACCTCTATCTCTCTCCACCACCTCTCTCTCTGTGTCTCTCTAGCTCTATTTCTCCCTCTCTGTCCCTCTCTCTCTCTCTCACCTCTATCTCTCTCCACCACCTCTCTCTCTGTGTCTCTCTATCTCTATTTCTCCCTCTCTGTCCCTCTCCCTCTCTCTCACCTCTATCTCTCTCCACCACCTCTCTCTCTGTGTCTCTCTAGCTCTATTTCTCCCTCTCTGTCCCTCTCTCTCTCTCTCACCTCTATCTCTCTCCACCACCTCTCTCTCTGTGTCTCTCTAGCTCTATTTCTCCCTCTCTGTCCCTCTCTCTCTCTCTCACCTCTATCTCTCTCCACCACCTCTCTCTCTGTGTCTCTCTAGCTCTATTTCTCCCTCTCTGTCCCTCTCTCTCTCTCTCACCTCTATCTCTCTCCACCACCTCTCTCTCTGTGTCTCTCTAGCTCTATTTCTCCCTCTCTGTCCCTCTCCCTCTCTCTCACCTCTATCTCTCTCCACCACCTCTCTCTCTGTGTCTCTCTATCTCTATTTCTCCCTCTCTGTCCCTCTCTCTCTCTCTCACCTCTATCTCTCTCCACCACCTCTCTCTCTGTGTCTCTCTAGCTCTATTTCTCCCTCTCTGTCCCTCTCTCTCTCTCTCACCTCTATCTCTCTCCACCACCTCTCTCTCTCTGTGTCTCTCTATCTCTATTTCTCCCTCTCTGTCCCTCTCCCTCTCTCTCACCTCTATCTCTCTCCACCACCTCTCTCTCTGTGTCTCTCTAGCTCTATTTCTCACTCTCTGTCCCTCTCTCTCTCTCTCACCTCTATCTCTCTCCACCACCTCTCTCTCTGTGTCTCTCTAGCTCTATTTCTCCCTCTCTGTCCCTCTCCCTCTCTCTCACCTCTATCTCTCTCCACCACCTCTCTCTCTGTGTCTCTCTATCTCTATTTCTCCCTCTCTGTCCCTCTCTCTCTCTCTCACCTCTATCTCTCTCCACCACCTCTCTCTCTGTGTCTCTCTAGCTCTATTTCTCCCTCTCTGTCCCTCTCTCTCTCTCTCACCTCTATCTCTCTCCACCACCTCTCTCTCTGTGTCTCTCTATCTCTATTTCTCCCTCTCTGTCCCTCTCCCTCTCTCTCACCTCTATCTCTCTCCACCACCTCTCTCTCTGTGTCTCTCTAGCTCTATTTCTCCCTCTCTGTCCCTCTCTCTCTCTCTCACCTCTATCTCTCTCCACCACCTCTCTCTCTGTGTCTCTCTAGCTCTATTTCTCCCTCTCTGTCCCTCTCTCTCTCTCTCACCTCTATCTCTCTCCACCACCTCTCTCTCTGTGTCTCTCTAGCTCTATTTCTCCCTCTCTGTCCCTCTCTCTCTCTCTCACCTCTATCTCTCTCCACCACCTCTCTCTCTGTGTCTCTCTAGCTCTATTTCTCCCTCTCTGTCCCTCTCTCTCTCTCTCACCTCTATCTCTCTCCACCACCTCTCTCTCTGTGTCTCTCTAGCTCTATTTCTCCCTCTCTGTCCCTCTCCCTCTCTCTCACCTCTATCTCTCTCCACCACCTCTCTCTCTGTGTCTCTCTATCTCTATTTCTCCCTCTCTGTCCCTCTCCCTCTCTCTCACCTCTATCTCTCTCCACCACCTCTCTCTCTGTGTCTCTCTAGCTCTATTTCTCCCTCTCTGTCCCTCTCTCTCTCTCTCACCTCTATCTCTCTCCACCACCTCTCTCTCTGTGTCTCTCTAGCTCTATTTCTCCCTCTCTGTCCCTCTCTCTCTCTCTCACCTCTATCTCTCTCCACCACCTCTCTCTCTGTGTCTCTCTAGCTCTATTTCTCCCTCTCTGTCCCTCTCTCTCTCTCTCACCTCTATCTCTCTCCACCACCTCTCTCTCTGTGTCTCTCTAGCTCTATTTCTCCCTCTCTGTCCCTCTCCCTCTCTCTCACCTCTATCTCTCTCCACCACCTCTCTCTCTGTGTCTCTCTATCTCTATTTCTCCCTCTCTGTCCCTCTCCCTCTCTCTCACCTCTATCTCTCTCCACCACCTCTCTCTCTGTGTCTCTCTAGCTCTATTTCTCCCTCTCTGTCCCTCTCTCTCTCTCTCACCTCTATCTCTCTCCACCACCTCTCTCTCTGTGTCTCTCTAGCTCTATTTCTCCCTCTCTGTCCCTCTCTCTCTCTCTCACCTCTATCTCTCTCCACCACCTCTCTCTCTGTGTCTCTCTAGCTCTATTTCTCCCTCTCTGTCCCTCTCCCTCTCTCTCACCTCTATCTCTCTCCACCACCTCTCTCTCTGTGTCTCTCTAGCTCTATTTCTCCCTCTCTGTCCCTCTCTCTCTCTCTCACCTCTATCTCTCTCCACCACCTCTCTCTCTGTGTCTCTCTATCTCTATTTCTCCCTCTCTGTCCCTCTCCCTCTCTCTCACCTCTATCTCTCTCCACCACCTCTCTCTCTGTGTCTCTCTAGCTCTATTTCTCCCTCTCTGTCCCTCTCTCTCTCTCTCACCTCTATCTCTCTCCACCACCTCTCTCTCTGTGTCTCTCTAGCTCTATTTCTCCCTCTCTGTCCCTCTCTCTCTCTCTCACCTCTATCTCTCTCCACTACCTCTCTCTCTGTGTCTCTCTAGCTCTATTTCTCCCTCTCTGTCCCTCTCTCTCTCTCTCACCTCTATCTCCCTCCACCACCTCTCTCTCTGTGTCTCTCTAGCTCTATTTCTCCCTCTCTGTCCCTCTCCCTCTCTCTCACCTCTATCTCTCTCCACCACCTCTCTCTCTGTGTCTCTCTATCTCTATTTCTCCCTCTCTGTCCCTCTCCCTCTCTCTCACCTCTATCTCTCTCCACCACCTCTCTCTCTGTGTCTCTCTAGCTCTATTTCTCCCTCTCTGTCCCTCTCTCTCTCTCTCACCTCTATCTCTCTCCACCACCTCTCTCTCTGTGTCTCTCTAGCTCTATTTCTCCCTCTCTGTCCCTCTCTCTCTCTCTCACCTCTATCTCTCTCCACCACCTCTCTCTCTGTGTCTCTCTAGCTCTATTTCTCCCTCTCTGTCCCTCTCTCTCTCTCTCACCTCTATCTCTCTCCACCACCTCTCTCTCTGTGTCTCTCTAGCTCTATTTCTCCCTCTCTGTCCCTCTCCCTCTCTCTCACCTCTATCTCTCTCCACCACCTCTCTCTCTGTGTCTCTCTATCTCTATTTCTCCCTCTCTGTCCCTCTCTCTCTCTCTCACCTCTATCTCTCTCCACCACCTCTCTCTCTGTGTCTCTCTAGCTCTATTTCTCCCTCTCTGTCCCTCTCTCTCTCTCTCACCTCTATCTCTCTCCACCACCTCTCTCTCTGTGTCTCTCTATCTCTATTTCTCCCTCTCTGTCCCTCTCCCTCTCTCTCACCTCTATCTCTCTCCACCACCTCTCTCTCTGTGTCTCTCTAGCTCTATTTCTCACTCTCTGTCCCTCTCTCTCTCTCTCACCTCTATCTCTCTCCACCACCTCTCTCTCTGTGTCTCTCTAGCTCTATTTCTCACTCTCTGTCCCTCTCTCTCTCTCACCTCTATCTCTCTCCACCACCTCTCTCTCTGTGTCTCTCTAGCTCTATTTCTCCCTCTCTGTCCCTCTCTCTCTCTCTCACCTCTATCTCTCTCCACCACCTCTCTCTCTGTGTCTCTATATCTCTATTTCTCCCTCTCTGTCCCTCTCCCTCTCTCTCACCTCTATCTCTCTCCACCACCTCTCTCTCTGTGTCTCTCTAGCTCTATTTCTCCCTCTCTGTCCCTCTCTCTCTCTCTCACCTCTATCTCTCTCCACCACCTCTCTCTCTGTGTCTCTCTAGCTCTATTTCTCCCTCTCTGTCCCTCTCTCTCTCTCTCACCTCTATCTCTCTCCACCACCTCTCTCTCTGTGTCTCTCTAGCTCTATTTCTCCCTCTCTGTCCCTCTCTCTCTCTCTCACCTCTATCTCTCTCCACCACCTCTCTCTCTGTGTCTCTCTAGCTCTATTTCTCCCTCTCTGTCCCTCTCTCTCTCTCTCACCTCTATCTCTCTCCACCACCTCTCTCTCTGTGTCTCTCTAGCTCTATTTCTCCCTCTCTGTCCCTCTCCCTCTCTCTCACCTCTATCTCTCTCCACCACCTCTCTCTCTGTGTCTCTCTATCTCTATTTCTCCCTCTCTGTCCCTCTCCCTCTCTCTCACCTCTATCTCTCTCCACCACCTCTCTCTCTGTGTCTCTCTAGCTCTATTTCTCCCTCTCTGTCCCTCTCTCTCTCTCTCTCACCTCTATCTCTCTCCACCACCTCTCTCTCTGTGTCTCTCTAGCTCTATTTCTCCCTCTCTGTCCCTCTCTCTCTCTCTCACCTCTATCTCTCTCCACCACCTCTCTCTCTGTGTCTCTCTAGCTCTATTTCTCCCTCTCTGTCCCTCTCTCTCTCTCTCACCTCTATCTCTCTCCACCACCTCTCTCTCTGTGTCTCTCTAGCTCTATTTCTCCCTCTCTGTCCCTCTCTCTCTCTCTCACCTCTATCTCTCTCCACCACCTCTCTCTCTGTGTCTCTCTAGCTCTATTTCTCCCTCTCTGTCCCTCTCCCTCTCTCTCACCTCTATCTCTCTCCACCACCTCTCTCTCTGTGTCTCTCTATCTCTATTTCTCCCTCTCTGTCCCTCTCCCTCTCTCTCACCTCTATCTCTCTCCACCACCTCTCTCTCTGTGTCTCTCTAGCTCTATTTCTCCCTCTCTGTCCCTCTCTCTCTCTCTCACCTCTATCTCTCTCCACCACCTCTCTCTCTGTGTCTCTCTAGCTCTATTTCTCCCTCTCTGTCCCTCTCTCTCTCTCTCACCTCTATCTCTCTCCACCACCTCTCTCTCTGTGTCTCTCTAGCTCTATTTCTCCCTCTCTGTCCCTCTCCCTCTCTCTCACCTCTATCTCTCTCCACCACCTCTCTCTCTGTGTCTCTCTAGCTCTATTTCTCCCTCTCTGTCCCTCTCTCTCTCTCTCACCTCTATCTCTCTCCACCACCTCTCTCTCTGTGTCTCTCTAGCTCTATTTCTCCCTCTCTGTCCCTCTCTCTCTCTCTCACCTCTATCTCTCTCCACCACCTCTCTCTCTGTGTCTCTCTAGCTCTATTTCTCCCTCTCTGTCCCTCTCTCTCTCTCTCACCTCTATCTCTCTCCACCACCTCTCTCTCTCTGTGTCTCTCTAGCTCTATTTCTCCCTCTCTGTCCCTCTCCCTCTCTCTCACCTCTATCTCTCTCCACCACCTCTCTCTCTGTGTCTCTCTAGCTCTATTTCTCCCTCTCTGTCCCTCTCTCTCTCTCTCACCTCTATCTCTCTCCACCACCTCTCTCTCTGTGTCTCTCTAGCTCTATTTCTCCCTCTCTGTCCCTCTCCCTCTCTCTCACCTCTATCTCTCTCCACCACCTCTCTCTCTGTGTCTCTCTAGCTCTATTTCTCCCTCTCTGTCCCACTCTCTCTCTCTCACCTCTATCTCTCTCCACCACCTCTCTCTCTGTGTCTCTCTAGCTCTATTTCTCCCTCTCTGTCCCTCTCCCTCTCTCTCACCTCTATCTCTCTCCACCACCTCTCTCTCTGTGTCTCTCTAGCTCTATTTCTCCCTCTCTGTCCCTCTCTCTCTCTCTCTCTCACCTCTATCTCTCTCCACCACCTCTCTCTCTCTCTCCCTCCACCACCTCTCTCTCTCTCTCTCCCTCAACCTCTCTCCCTCCACCACCTCTCACCTCTATCTCTCTCCACCACCTCTCTCTCTCTCTCTCTCTCTCTCTCTCTCTCTCTCTCTCTCTCTCTCTCTCTCTCTCTCTCTCTCTCTCTGTCTCTGTCTCTGTCTCTGTCTCTCTCTCTCTCTCTCTCTCTCCTTCTACAAGCCTGTCCCTCGCTCCCTCCTTCTCAACCTCACTTCCTCTCTCACCTCCCCTCGTTAGACAGTTCTCCATTCACCTTAGTGGTTAAGAGCGTTGGTTCGAATCCCCGAATTGGCTCGGTGACAATCTGCCGTTGTGTCCTTAAGCAAGGCACTTAGCCCTAATGGCTCCTGTAAGTGTCTCTGGAGAAGAGCTGAATGTCTTGTCCTCCTCTTTCTTCTTCTCTGTGTCCCAGGCTGGACCACTATTCAGAATAGGATGGACGGTTCTGTAGACTTCGGCCGGCGTTGGGACAACTACCGCAGCGGTTTTGGGAATATCGCCTTCGACGTCGGGAAGGGACACTGCAATACTCCAGGTGAGACCAAACAAATGGTATAAAAAAAACAGTAAATAGTTACCGGGGTCAATGACATTTAAAATCAGTCAAGTCAGGTTAAGGTAACTTTGGATACTGGATGCTGCTGTCCACTGCCATTCAATAATGTCACTGACCCTGTGTTTGTCCTGTGTCACGTGACAGGGGAGTACTGGCTGGGTAACGAACGCATCAGTCAGCTAACCAAGCAGGGTCCCACTGAGGTCCTCATGGAGTTGGAGGATTGGTCCGGCAACAAGGTCCACGCCCAGTACAAACAGTTTACTATACAGGTAACACAGCCACGCCCAGTACAAACAGTTTACTATACAGGTAACACAGCCACGCCCAGTACAGTTTATTATACAGGTAACACAGCCACACCCAGTACAGTTTACATAACAGGTAACACAGCCACTCCCAGTACAGTTTACTATACAGGTAACACAGCCACGCCCATTACAGTTTACTATACAGGTAACACAGCCACTCCCAGTACAGTTTACTATACAGGTAACACAGCCACGCCCAGTACAGTTTACTATACAGGTAACACAGCCACGCCCAGTACAGTTTACTATACAGGTAACACAGCCACGCCCAGTACAAACAGTTTACTATACAGGTAACACAGCCACGCCCAGTACAAACAGTTTACTATACAGGTAACACAGCCACGCCCAGTACAGACAGTTTACTATACAGGTAACACAGCCACGCCCAGGACAGACAGTTTACTATACAGGTAACACAGCCACACCCAGTACAGTTTACTATACAGGTAACACAGCCACTCCCAGTACAGTTTACTATACAGGTAACACAGCCACACCCAGTACAGTTTACTATACAGGTAACACAGCCACGCCCAGGACAGTTTACTATACAGGTAACACAGCCACGCCAAGTACAGTTTACTATACAGGTAACACAGCCACGCCCAGTACAGACAGTTTACTATACAGGTAACACAGCCACGCCCAGTACAGACAGTTTACTATACAGGTAACAAAGCCACGTCCAGGACAGTTTACTATACAGGTAACACAGCCACGTCCAGGACAGTTTACTATACAGGTAACACAGCCACGCCCAGTACAGTTTACTATACAGGTAACACAGCCACGCCCAGTACAGTTTACTATACAGGTAACACAGCCACGCCCAGTACAGTTTACTATACAGGTAACACAGCCACGCCCAGTACAGACAGTTTACTATACAGGTAACACAGCCACGCCCAGTACATACAGTTTACTATACAGGTAACACAGCCACGCCAAGTACAGTTTACTATACAGGTAACACAGCCACGCCCAGTACAGTTTACTATACAGGTAACACAGCCACCCCCAGTACAGTTTACTATACAGGTAACACAGCCACGCCCAGTACAAACAGTTTACTATACATGTAACACAGCCACGCCCAGGACAAACAGTTTACTATACAGGTAACACAGCCACGCCCAGTACAAACAGTTTGCTATACAGGTAACACAGCCACGCCCAGTACAGACAGTTTACTATACAGGTAACACAGCCACGCCCAGAACAAACAGTTTACTATACAGGTAACACAGCCACACCCAGTACAGTTTACTATACAGGTAACACAGCCACGCCCAGAACAAACAGTTTACTATACAGGTAACACAGCCACGCCCAGTACAAACAGTTTACTATACAGGTAACACAGCCACGCCCAGTACAGACAGTTTACTATACAGGTAACACAGCCACGCCCAGTACAGTTTACTATACAGGTAACACAGCCACGCCCAGTACAGTTTACTATACAGTTAACACAGCCATGCCCAGGACAAACAGTTTACTATACAGGTAACACAGCCACGCCCAGTACAGTTTCCTATACAGGTAACACAGCCACGCCCAGTACAAACAGTTTACTATACAGGTAACACAGCCACGCCCAGTACAAACAGTTTACTATACAGGTAACACAGCCACGCCCAGTACAAACAGTTTACTATACAGGTAACACAGCCACGCCCAGTACAAACAGTTTACTATACAGGTAACACAGCCACGCCCAGTACAAACAGTTTACTATACAGGTAACACAGCCACGCCCAGGACAGTTTACTATACAGGTAACACAGCCACGCCCAGTACAAACAGTTTACTATACAGGTAACGCAGCCACGCCCAGTACAGTTTACTATACAGGTAACACAGCCATGCCCAGGACAAACAGTTTACTATACAGGTAACACAGCCACGCCCAGTACAGTTTACTATACAGGTAACACAGCCACGCCCAGTACAAACAGTTTACTATACAGGTAACACAGCCACGCCCAGTACAAACAGTTTACTATACAGGTAACACAGCCACGCCCAGTACAAACAGTTTACTGTACAGGTAACACAGCCACGCCCAGGACAGTTTACTATACAGGTAACACAGCCACGCCCATTACAAACAGTTTACTATACAGGTAACACAGCCATGCCCAGTACAAACAGTTTACTATACAGGTAACACAGCCACGTCCAGTACAAACAGTTTACTATACAGGTAACACAGCCACGCCCAGTACAAACAATTTACTATACAGGTAACACAGCCACGCCCAGGACAAACAGTTTACTATACAGGTAACACAGCCACGCCCAGTACAAACAGTTTACTATACAGGTAACACAGCCACGCCCAGTACAGTTTACTATACAGGTAACACAGCCACGCCCAGTACAGTTTATTATACAGGTAACACAGCCACGCCCAGTACAAACAGTTTACTATACAGGTAACACAGCCACACCCAGTACAGTTTACTATACAGGTAACACAGCCACACCCAGTACAGACAGTTTACTATACAGGTAACACAGCCACGCCCAGTACAGACAGTTTACTATACAGGTAACACAGCCACGCCAAGTACAGTTTACAATACAGGTAACACAGCCACGCCCAGTACAGACAGTTTACTATACAGGTAACACAGCCACGCCCAGAACAAACAGTTTACTACACAGGTAACACAGCCACGCCCAGAACAAACAGTTTACTATACAGGTAACACAGCCACGCCCAGTACAGACAGTTTACTATACAGGTAACACAGCCACGCCCAGAACAAACAGTTTACTATACAGGTAACACAGCCACACCCAGTACAGTTTACTATACAGGTAACACAGCCACACCCAGTACAGACAGTTTACTATACAGGTAACACAGCCACGCCCAGTACAGACAGTTTACTATACAGGTAACACAGCCACGCCAAGTACAGTTTACTATACAGGTAACACAGCCACGCCCAGTACAGACAGTTTACTATACAGGTAACACAGCCACGCCCAGAACAAACAGTTTACTACACAGGTAACACAGCCACGCCCAGAACAAACAGTTTACTATACAGGTAACACAGCCACGCCCAGTACAGACAGTTTACTATACAGGTAACACAGCCACGCCCAGAACAAACAGTTTACTATACAGGTAACACAGCCACGCCCAGTACAGACAGTTTACTATACAGGTAACACAGCCACGCCCAGAACAAACAGTTTACTACACAGGTAACACAGCCACGCCCAGAACAAACAGTTTACTATACAGGTAACACAGCCACGCCCAGTACAGACAGTTTACTATACAGGTAACACAGCCACGCCCAGAACAAACAGTTTACTATACAGGTAACACAGCCACGCCCAGTACAAACAGTTTACTATACACGTACAGTTGAAGTCGGAAGTTTACATACACTTAGGTCGGAGTCATTAAAAATTGTTTTCCAACCACTCCACAAATTTCTTGTTAACAAACTATAGTTTTGGCAAGTCGGTTAGGACATCTACTTTGTGCATGACACAAGTCATTTTTCCAACAATTGTTTACAGACAGATTATTTCACTTATAATTCACTGTATCACAATTCCAGTGGGTCAGAAGTTTACGTACACTAAGTTGACTGTGCCTTTAAACAGCTTGGAAAATTCTAGAAAATTATGTCATGGCTTTAGAAGCTTCTGATAGGCTAATTGACATAATTTGAGTCAATTGGAGGTATACCTGTGGATGTATTTCAAGGCCTACCTTCAAACTCAGTGCCTCTTTGCTTGACATCATGGGAAAATGAAAAGAAATCAGCCAAGACCTCAGAAAATAATTGTAGACCTCCACAAGTCTGGTGCATCCTTGGGAGCAATTTCCAAACGCCTGAAGGTACCACGTTCATCTGTACAAACAATAGTACGCAAGTATAAACACCATGGGACCACGCAGCCGTCATACCGCTCAGGAAGGAGACGCGTTCTGTCTCCTAGAGATGAACCTACTTTGGTGCGAAAAGCGCAAATCAATCCCAGATCAACAGCAAAGGACCTTGTGAAGATGCTGGAGGAAACAGGTACAAAAGTATCTATATTCACAGTAAAACTATTCCTATTTCGACATAACCTGAAAGGCTTCTCAGCAAGGAAGAAGCCACTGCTCCAAAACCGCCATAAAAAAGCCAGACTACAGTTTGCAACTGCACATGGGGACGAAGATTGTACTTGTTGGAGAAATGTCCTCTGGTCTGATGAAACAAAAATAGAACTGTTTGGCCATAATGACCATCGTTATGTTTGGAGGAAAATGGGGATGCTTGCAAGCCGAAGAACACCATCCCAACCGTGAAGCACGGGGGTGGCATCATCATGTTGTGGGGGTGCTTTGCTGCAGGAGGGACTGGTACACTTCACAGAATA
Organism: Salvelinus fontinalis; assembly: GCF_029448725.1. Lineage (NCBI taxonomy): Eukaryota > Metazoa > Chordata > Actinopteri > Salmoniformes > Salmonidae > Salvelinus > Salvelinus fontinalis. Next base: position 56,692,066 of record NC_074675.1, read on the forward strand.
GATGGCATCATGAGGCAGTAAAATTATGTAGATATATTGAAGCAACATCTCAAGACATCAGTCTGCAAGTTAAAGCTTGGTCGCAAATGGGTCTTCCAAATGGACAATGACCCCAAGCATACTTCCAAAGTTGTGGCAAAATGGCTTAAGGACAACAAAGTCAAGGTATTGGAGTGGCCATCACAAAGCCCTGACCTCAATCCTATAGAAAAGTTGTGGGCAGAACTGAAAAAGCGTGTGCGAGCAAGGAGGCCTACAAACCTGACTCAGTTACACCAGCTCTGTCAGGAGGAATGGGCCAAAATTCACCCAACTTATTGTGGGAAGCTTGTGGAAGGCTACCCAAAACGTTTGACCCAAGTTAAATAATTTAAAGGCAATGCTACCAAATACTAATTGAGTGTATGTAAACTTCTGACTCACTGGGAATGTAATGAAATAAATAAAAGCTGAAATAAATAATTCTCGCTACTATTATTCTGACATTTCACATTCTTAAAATAAAGTGGTGGTCCTAACTTACCTAAGACAGGGAATTTCTACTAGGATTAAATGTCAGGAATTGTGAAAAACTGAGTTTAAATGTATTTGGCTAAGGTGTTTGTAAACTTCTGACTTCAACTGTAACAGTACCTTGACAGACAGACAGACAGACAGACAGACAGACAGACAGACAGACAGACAGACAGACAGACAGGTACAGAATCTATACTTTCTGAAGTCGTTTTTCCCAAAATATCCTATATCCCCAAACAGCAGCATCATAGTAGAAGTATAAATCTCCACAACTCTGGGGTCTAGGTTGGGTTACTTTAAAACACTTTGCACTGAGCATGTTGTTGTTAAAATGTGACTAAAACACCTGTATGTATTGTAGAGCGAGGCGTCCAAATATGTGATGGCGATCAACGGGTACTCTGGTACGGCCGGTAACGTGATGCTGGAGGGAGCTACATCGCTGTCTGGAGAGAACCGGACCATGACCATCCACAACGGAATGATGTTCAGCACCTACGACAGAGACAACGATAACTGGTACGGGATGATTGGTTGGTTAGTTGATTGGTTGATTGATCAGTCAATAAATTACAACTAATGGGATTAGTTACAAGATACATTAACCTAACCTTCTCTCTCTCTCTCTCTCTCTCTCTCTCTCTCTCACCCCCAATCTCTCACCCCCCCTCTCTCTCGCCCCCCGCTTCCTTGCTCTCTCTCACCCCCCTCTCCCCCCCTCTCTCTCACCCCCCACTCTCTCACCCCCCTCTCCCCCCCTCTCTCTCACCCCCCTCTCCCCCCCTCTCTCTCACCCCCCACTCTCTCACCCCCAATCTCTCACCCCCCCTCTCTCTCGCCCCCCGCTTCCTTGCTCTCTCTCACCCCCCTCTCCCCCCCTCTCTCTCACCCCCCACTCTCTCACCCCCAATCTCTCACCCCCCCCCTCTCACCCCCCTCTCTCACCCCCCTCTCTCTCCCCTCTCTCTCACCCCCCCCCTCTCTCTCCCCCTCCCTTCCCTTCTAACAGGACTCCAGGTGATCCGTCCAAGCAGTGCTCCCGTGAGGACGGCGGTGGCTGGTGGTACAACAGGTGTCACTCAGCCAATCCAAACGGCCGTTACTACTGGGGCGGGGCTTACACGCGGTACATGGCAAAACACGGGACGGATGACGGCATGGTGTGGATGAACTGGAAGGGATCCTGGTACTCTCTCAAAGCCATCTGCATGAAGATCAGGCCCTACTTCGCCTCGCGGTAGACACACACACAGACGCACACAGACACACACACAGACGCACACAGACGCACACAGACACACACACAGACACGCACACAGACACACACACAGACGCACACAGACACACACACAGACACAGACACACACACAGGGACTGAGCGGCGCCCTACCGACTGAGCGACGCCCTACCGACTGAGCGGCGCCCTACCGACTGAGCGGCGCCCTACCGACTGAGCGGCGCCCTACCGGCTGAGAGGCGCCCCACCGACTGAGAGGCGCACCACCGACTGAGCGGCGCCCTACCGACTGAGCGGCGCCCTACCGACTGAGCGGCGCCCTACCGACTGAGAGACGCCCTACCGACTGAGCGGCGCCCTACCGACTGAGAGGCGCCCTACCGACTGAGAGACGCCCTACCGACTGAGCGGCGCCCTACCGACTGAGAGGCGCCCTACCGACTGAGAGGCGCCCTACCGACTGAGCGGCGCCCTACCGACTGAGCGACGCCCTACCGACTGAGCGGCGCCCTACCGACTGAGAGGCGCCCTACCGACTGAGCGGCGCCCTACCGACTGAGAGGCGCCCTACCGACTGAGAGGCGCCCTACCGACTGAGAGACGCCCTACCGACTGAGAGACGCCCTACCGACTGAGCGGCGCCCTACCGACTGAGCGGCGCCCTACCGACTGAGCGGCGCCCTACCGACTGAGCGGCGCCCTACCGACTGAGCGGGGCCCTACCGACTGAGAGACGCCCTACCGACTGAGCGGCGCCCTACCGACTGAGCGGCGCCCTACCGACTGAGCGGCGCCCTACCGACTGAGCGGCGCCCTACCGACTGAGCGGCGCCCTACCGACTGAGCGGCGCCCTACCGACTGAGCGGCGCCCTACCGACTGAGAGGCGCCCTACCGACTGAGAGACGCCCTACCGACTGAGAGGCGCCCTACCGACTGAGCGGCGCCCTACCGACTGAGAGGCGCCCCACCGACTGAGCGGCGCCCTACCGACTGAGCCGCGCCTACTGACTGAGCCGCGCCTACTGACTGAGCCGCGCCTACCGACTGAGAGACGCCCTACCGACTGAGAGACGCCCTACCGACTGAGAGACGCCCTACCGACTGAGAGACGCCCTACCGACTGAGAGACGCCCTACCGACTGAGAGACGCCCTACCGACTGAGAGACGCCCTACCGACTGAGCGGCGCCCTACCGACTGAGAGGCGCCCTACCGACTGAGCGGCGCCCTACCGACTGAGCGGCGCCCTACCGACTGAGAGGCGCCCTACCGACTGAGAGGCGCCCTACCGACTGAGCGACGCCCTACCGACTGAGCGTCTCTCTACCGACTGAGAGACGCCCTACCGACTGAGAGACGCCCTACCGACTGAGAGACGCCCTACCAACTGAGCGGCGCCTTACCAACTGAGCGGCGCCTTACCAACTGAGCGACGCCCTACCGACTGAGCGTCTCTCTACCGACTGAGAGACGCCCTACCGACTGAGAGGCGCCCTACCAACTGAGCGGCGCCCTACCAACTGAGAGGCGCCCTACCAACTGAGAGGCGCCCTACCGACTGAGAGGCGCCCTACCGACTGAGCGGCGCCCTACCGACTGAGCGGCGCCCTACCGGCTGAGAGGCGCCCCACCGACTGAGAGGCGCACCACCGACTGAGAGGCGCCCTACCGACTGAGAGGCGCCCTACCGACTGAGAGGCGCCCTACCAACTGAGCGGCGCCCTACCGACTGAGAGGCGCCCTACCAACTGAGCGGCGCCCTACCGACTGAGAGACGCCCTACCGACTGAGAGGCGCCCTACCAACTGAGCGGCGCCCTACCGACTGAGAGGCGCCCTACCAACTGAGCGGCGCCCTACCGACTGAGCATCACGGGAACAGCATGTGTTGTTCTTCTGTGTGATGTTTGTATGTGTGTGTGTGTGTGTGTGTGTGTGTGTGTGTGTGTGTGTGTGTGTGTGTGTGTGTGTGTGTGTGTGTGTGTGTGTGTGTGTGTGTGTGTGTGTGTGTGTGTTTGTGTTTGGCTTTGGGACAAGTATATGTAGAAGTATATATATATATATATGTATAAAAAGTGTACAAGTCGATATCAGCAGAGGACTGTCCCTTCCTATACTCAATAAAAACAAATTGAGGAACCTATGTCATGTGTTTGATCGTCATCATTTAGACCGTCCTACCCATGCTAGATTATGGAGACGTAATTTATAGATCGATAGGTGAGGGTGCTCTCGAGCGGCAAGATGTTGATGCACTGACCCACTGGTTGATGCTTATTTATAAAACCCTCTTAGGCCTCACTCCCCCCTATCTGAGATATCTACTGCAGCCCTCATCCTCCACATTCAACACCCGTTCTGCCAGTCACATTCTGTTAAAGGTCCCCAAAGCACACACATCCCTGGGTCGCTCCTCTTTTCAGTTCGCTGCAGCTAGCGACTGGAACGAGCTGCAACAAACACTCAAACTGGACAGTTTTATCTCCATCTCTTCATTCAAAGACTCAATCATGGACTCTCTTACTGACAGTTGTGGCTGCTTTGACTGATGTATTGTTGTGGCTACCTTCTTGCCCTTTGTGCTGTTGACTGTGCCCAAAAATGTTTGTACTATGTTTAATGTTGCTACCATGTTGTGTTGTCATGTTGTGTTGCTACCATGTTGTGTTGTCATGTTGTGTTGTCATGTTGTGTTGCTACCATGTTGTGTTGTCATGTGTTGCTACCATGCTATGTTGTCATGTTGTGTTGCTACCATGTTGTGTTGTCATGTTGTGTTGCTACCATGTTGTGTTGTCATGTTGTGTTGCTACCATGCTGTGTTGTCATGTTGTGTTGCTACCATGTTGTGTTGTCATGTTGTGTTGTCATGTTGTGTTGCTACCATGTTGTGTTGTCATGTTGTGTTGCTACCATGCTGTGTTGTCATGTTGTGTTGCTACCATGTTGTGTTGTCATGTTGTGTTGCTACCATGCTGTGTTGTCATGTGTTGCTGCCATGCTATGTTGTTGTCTTAGGTCTCTCTTTATGTAGTGTTGTGTTGTCATGTGTTGCTGCCATGTTGTGTTGTCATGTTGTGTTGCTACCATGTTGTGTTGTCATGTTGTGTTGTCATGTGTTGCTGCCATGCTGTGTTGTCATGTTGTGTTGCTACCATGCTGTGTTGTCATGTTGTGTTGTCATGTGTTGCTACCATGCTGTGTTGTCATGTTGTGTTGTCATGTTGTGTTGCTACCATGCTGTGTTGTCATGTTGTGTTGCTACCATGCTGTGTTGTCATGTGTTGCTACCATGCTGTGTTGTCATGTTGTGTTGTCATGTGTTGATACCATGTTGTGTTGTCATGTTGTGTTGCTACCATGCTGTGTTGTCATGTTGTGTTGCTACCATGCTGTGTTGTCATGTGTTGCTACCATGCTGTGTTGTCATGTGGTGTTGTCATGTGTTGCTACCGTGCTGTGTTGTCATGTGGTGTTGCTACCATGTTGTGTTGTCATGTTGTGCTGCTACCATGCTGTGTTGTCATGTGTTGCTACCATGCTGTGTTGTCATGTTGTGTTGCTACCATGTTGTGTTGTCATGTTGTGTTGCTACCGTGCTGTGTTGTCATGTGTTGCTGCCATGCTGTGTTGTCATGTGTTGCTGCCATGCTGTGTTGTCATGTGTTGCTACCATGCTGTGTTGTCATGTTGTGTTGTCATGTTGTGTTGTCATGTTGTGTTGCTACCATGCTGTGTTGTCATGTGTTGCTGCCATGCTGTGTTGTCATGTGTTGCTGCCATGCTGTGTTGTCATGTGTTGCTACCATGCTGTGTTGTCATGTTGTGTTGTCATGTTGTGTTGCTACCATGCTGTGTTGTCATGTTGTGTTGCTACCATGCTGTGTTGTCAGGTGTTGCTACCATGTTGTGTTGTCATGTTGCGTTGCTGCCATACTGTGTTGTCATGCTGTGTTGTCATGTTGTGTTGTCATGTGTTGCTACCATGCTGTGTTGTCATGTTGTGTTGCTACCATGCTGTGTTGTCATGTGTTGCTACCATGTTGTGTTGTCATGTTGCGTTGCTGCCATACTGTGTTGTCATGTGGTGTTGTCATGTTGTGTTGTCTTGTTGTGTTGCTACCATGTTGTGTTGTCATGTGTTGCTGCCATGCTGTGTTGTCATGTGTTGCTACCATGCTGTGTTGTCATGTTGTGTTGCTACCATGCTGTGTTGTCATGTGTTGCTACCATGCTGTGTTGTCATGCTGTGTTGTCATGTTGTGTTGCTACCATGTTGTGTTGTCATGTGTTGCTACCATGCTGTGTTGTCATGTGGTGTTGTCATGTTGTGTTGCTACCATGTTGTGTTGTCATGTGTTGCTACCATGCTGTGTTGTCATGTGGTGTTGTCATGTTGTGTTGTCATGTTGTGTTGCTACCATGCTGTGTTGTCATGTTGTGTTGTCATGTTGTGTTGTCATGTGTTGCTGCCATGCTGTGTTGTCATGTGGTGTTGCTACCATGCTGTGTTGATACCATGCTGTGTTGTCATGTTGTGTTGATACCATGCTGTGTTGTCATGTGGTGTTGCTACCATGCTGTGTTGTCATGTTGTGTTGCTACCATGTTGTGTTGTCATGTGTTGCTACCATGCTGTGTTGTCATGTGTTGCTACCATGCTGTGTTGTCATGTGGTGTTGCTACCATGCTGTGTTGTCATGTTGTGTTGCTACCATGTTGTGTTGTCATGTGTTGCTGCCATGCTGTGTTGTCATGTGTTGCTACCATGCTGTGTTGTAACGTGGTGTTGCTACCATGTTGTGTTGTCATGTGTTGCTACCATGCTGTGTTGTCATGTGTTGCTACCATGTTGTGTTGCTACCATGATGTGATTTCATGTGTTGCTGCCTTGCTATGTTGTTGTCTTAGGTCTCTCTTTATGTAGTGTTGTGTCTCTTGTCGTGATGTGTGTTTTGTCATATATTTTTATTTTTTTCATATTTATCTTTAATCCCAGCCCCCCCTGTCTCCGCAGGAGGCCTTTTGCCATTTTGTAGGCCGTATTTGTAAATAAGAATTTGTTCTAAACTGACTTGCCAAGTTAAATAAGGGTTAAATAAAATAAGGACATTTAAAATAGCCTTGTATCTCAGCCATCACCTGGAAAATGGATGCTATTAACTGATCTTTAAAATGTAAAACTAATAATACCAACATTACCATTATACAGAATATATAGAAAGAGATTCTACTTGAAATATTCATATGTTAACTTTTATACACAGAAGAGACAGTCATGTAAATGGGCCCTTCCATTTGGAAATAAAACATTTTCTAGAATATTTTCATTTATATAAGCAAATTCAAACTTGATCATATTTTAGTTGCCAGTCGTTCGTTCCATTAGTGTGGTATTTACGGACGTCGACCCAGTCGTTCGTTCCATTAGTTTGATATTTACGGACGCCGACCCGGTCGTTCGTTCCATTAGTTTGATATTTACGGACGCCGACCCAGTCGTTCGTTCCATTAGTTTGATATTTACGGACGCCGACCCAGTCGTTCGTTCCATTAGTTTGATATTTACGGATGCCGACCCAGTCGTTCGTTCCATTAGTTTGATATTTACGGACGCCGACCCAGTCGTTCGTTCCATTAGTTTGATATTTACGGACGTCGACCCAGTCGTTCGTTCCATTAGTTTGATATTTACGGACGTCGACCCAGTCGTTCGTTCCATTAGTTTGATATTTACGGACGCCGACCCGGTCGTTCGTTCCATTAGTTTGATATTTACGGACGCCGACCCAGTCGTTCGTTCCATTAGTTTGATATTTACGGACGCCGACCCAGTCGTTCGTTCCATTAGTTTGATATTTACGGACGCCGACCCGGTCGTTCCATTAGTTTGATATTTACGGACGCCGACCCAGTCGTTCGTTCCATTAGTTTGATATTTACGGACGCCGACCCGGTCGTTCGTTCCATTAGTTTGATATTTACGGACGCCGACCCGGTCGTTCGTTCCATTAGTTTGATATTTACGGACGCCGACCCGGTCGTTCGTTCCATTAGTTTGATATTTACGGACGCCGACCCGGTCGTTCGTTCCATTAGTTTGATATTTACGGACGCCGACCCAGTCGTTCGTTCCATTAGTTTGATATTTACGGACGCCGACCCGGTCGTTCGTTCCATTAGTTTGATATTTACGGACGCCGACCCGGTCGTTCGTTCCATTAGTTTGATATTTACGGACGCCGACCCAGTCGTTCGTTCCATTAGTTTGATATTTACGGACGTCGACCCAGTCGTTCGTTCCATTAGTTTGATATTTACGGACGCCGACCCAGTCGTTCGTTCCATTAGTTTGATATTTACGGACGCCGACCCAGTCGTTCGTTCCATTAGTTTGATATTTACGGACGCCGACCCAGTCGTTCGTTCCATTAGTTTGATATTTACGGACGTCGACCCAGTCGTTCGTTCCATTAGTTTGATATCTACGGACGCCGACCCAGTCGTTCGTTCCATTAGTTTGATATTTACGGACGCCGACCCAGTCGTTCGTTCCATTAGTTTGATATTTACGGACGCCGACCCAGTCGTTCGTTCCATTAGTTTGATATTTACGGACGTCGACCCAGTCGTTCGTTCCATTAGTTTGATATTTACGGACGCCGACCCAGTCGTTCGTTCCATTAGTTTGATATTTACGGACGTCGACCCAGTCGTTCGTTCCATTAGCTTGATATTTACGGACGCCGACCCAGTCGTTCGTTCCATTAGTTTGATATTTACGGACGCCGACCCAGTCGTTCGTTCCATTAGTTTGATATTTACGGACGTCGACCCAGTCGTTCGTTCCATTAGTTTGATATTTACGGACGTCGACCCAGTCGTTCGTTCCATTAGTTTGATATTTACGGACGCCGACCCAGTCGTTCGTTCCATTAGTTTGATATTTACGGACGCCGACCCAGTCGTTCGTTCCATTAGTTTGATATTTACGGACGCCGACCCAGTCGTTCGTTCCATTAGTTTGATATTTACGGACGCCGACCCAGTCGTTCGTTCCATTAGTTTGATATTTACGGACGCCGACCCAGTCGTTCGTTCCATTAGTTTGATATTTACGGACGTCGACCCAGTCGTTCGTTCCATTAGTTTGATATTTACGGACGCCGACCCAGTCGTTCGTTCCATTAGTTTGATATTTACGGACGCCGACCCAGTCGTTCGTTCCATTAGTTTGATATTTACGGACGTCGACCCAGTCGATCGTTCCATTAGTTTGATATTTACGGACGCCGACCCAGTCGTTCGTTCCATTAGTTTGATATTTACGGACGCCGACCCGGTCGTTCGTTCCATTAGTTTGATATTTACGGACGCCGACCCAGTCGTTCGTTCCATTAGTTTGATATTTACGGACGCCGACCCAGTCGTTCGTTCCATTAGTTTGATATTTACGGACGTCGACCCAGTCGTTCGTTCCATTAGTTTGATATTTACGGACGCCGACCCGTTCTTATCCCTTCTAACGTTCTTATCCCTTCTAACGTTCTTATCCCTTGCTAGCTAGCCAGCCAGCTAGCTATGGCTAACACAGTCACAATCTCTGCAGCCAGAATAACAGCAATGTAAATGTTTTCTGTTGACATCCTGTACATTTGACAACATACATAACAATGAGCTGATGATCATTTTGCCTGGTATAGCGCCATCTCATCAGGACACTTGTCGACACTGACTGTTCATTATGAGGAGAACGCATTGCATGTCAAACACGAGGCTAGAAGCTAGCAAGACAGCTTGTTGCTAGCAAACCTGCCAAAATGAAAATCAAATTAAAAAATATCAGTAGCTGAAATCAGCTGGTGAAACTACAAACACGAGGGAGGATTTGACAGCATAGTGCCACTAAACTAGAAACACGAGGGAGGATGTGACAGCATAGCACCACTAAACTAGAAACATGAGGGAGGATTTGACAGCATAGCACCACTAAACTAGAAACATGAGGGAGGATTTGACAGTATAGCACCACTAAACTAGAAACATGAGGGAGGATTTGACAGCATAGCACCACTAAACTAGAAACATGAGGGAGGATTTGACAGCATAGCACCACTAAACTAGAAACATGAGGGAGGATTTGACAGCATAGCACCACTAAACTAGAAACATGAGGGAGGATGTGACAGCATAGCACCACTAAACTAGAAACACGAGGGAGGATGTGACAGCATAGCACCACTAAACTAGAAACATGAGGGAGGATTTGACAGCATAGCGCCGGAATGATTCTTGTTCATCACCACGATGTCATCAGAGGCTCCAGAATAATAAAACGCTAGCTAGCTAGGCTACATGTTGTTCCTGGCTGGACCTGCATTTACAATGTTTCCTACTTCAGTTTGTCTGGTTGTTGGTTTATCTTTCTGTAACTTTGTACCATGTACGGTCTGCAAGTGCAGGTCCATATTGCGTCATGATCTCAAGATGTCCCGATATCTTTTCCAACTGTCCCGTTATCTGGTATAATGTACATTCTAGAATGCCTTTCTAGCCAATAAGAAAGGAGTATTCATCTCTTCGTCAAGGGAGCGCCGACAGAATGTTTTCATCACACACTAATGCCTATTTTTATCCTCTCTGTCAAGAGTCATATTTGTTTTATTTAACAGGGCAAGTCAGTTAAAGAACAAATTGTTATCTACAATGACAGCCTACCCCGGGCCACTTGTCTCTATTGGACTCCCAATCACAGCCGGATGTGACGCAGCCTGGATTCGAACCAGGGTGTGTGCAGCGATGCTTCTTGTACTGAGATGCAGTGTCTTAGACCCCTGCACCACTCAGGAGTCAGTAGTAACACCTCAGTGAGGCACCCTCAACACTCCTACTTCCCGTGGCGATGACTGTATATAATGATAGTTTATGTTAATAAAACAGCAGTCCTTTATTATAAGTTAAAAGGTTCAAATACAACCCAATATGTTTATAATAACATATGCATCAGACCCGAACCAAGATATCACAGAGAGGCAGACATCTCTATCTAAGATTATAATTTACATTCTAGAACACCTGCTTCTCCTTTTTCCCCCCTCTCCCGTTCAGAACCCAGGCATTCCGTTTCTTCTAGAACCTCTTCTAGAACCACGTGGTTCTGTTCTAGATCCTCAAACTGAGTCAGGAGTTCCTTCTGCACCATGGGGATGGTTTTATAGGCGGGGGACGGCGGGAGACCGACATCCACTGGCTGTAGTTTGATCTTAGCGATGTCCTTATGAAGAGGAGAGCTCTTCTGATGCTTGGCAGTGTTACTGAACAGGGTCATCTGATTGTCTAGCGATCTGTAGCCGTCGTGGTCGATACGGAAAGCAACGGACCTGTTGCATGATCCCTGACAGGAGCGCAGTTTGATCTCAACCTCCACCTAGGGTACAGAGAGAAACACAGAGTGAACAGAGGTTCCCTACATAGTGCACTACTTTAGACCAAGGCCACCTATGCAACCCACAGAGGCTACGTCCGAAATGGCACCCTGTTCCCTATTTAGTGCACTACTTTAGACCAGAGCCCTATGGAACCCTATTCCCTATATAGTGCACTACTTTAGACCAGAGCCCTATGGAACCATATTCCCTATATAGTGCACTACTTTAGACCAGAGCCCTATGGAACCCTATTCCCTATATAGTGCACTACTTTAGACCAGAACCCTATTCCCTATGTAGTGCACTACTTTAGACCAGAGCCCTATTAGTCTCCCTATTCCCTATATAGTGCACTACTTTAGACCAGAGCCCTATGGAACCCTGTTCCCTATATAGTGCACTACTTTAGACCAGAGCCCTATGGAACCCTGTTCCCTATATAGTGCACTACTTTAGACCAGAGCCCTATGGAACCCTGTTCCCTATATAGTGCACTACTTTAGACTAGAGCCCTATGGAACCCTGTTCCCTATATAGTGCACTACTTTAGACCAGAGCCCTATGGAACCCTGTTCCCTATATAGTGCACTACTGTAGACCAGAGCCCTATGGAACCCTGTTCCCTATATAGTGCACTGGGGCCATATGGATAAGTGAGTGGTGTTTTATCAAGCGCAGGAGTTCTGATTTAGGATCAGTTTAGCCATTTGAAACCATAATGAATAATATTAAATGGAGAGAGGGGCTGATCCTACATTACATTTACATTTACATTTAAGTCATTTAGCAGACGCTCTTATCCAGAGCGACTTACAAATTGGTGCATTCACCTTATGACATCCAGTGGAACAGCCACTTTACAATAGTGCATCTAGATCTTTTAAGGGGGGGGGGGGGGGGGGGCAGAAGGATTGCTTTATCCTATCCTAGGTATTCCTTGAAGAGGTGGGGTTTCAGGTGTCTCCGGAAGGTGGTGATTGACTCCGCTGTCCTGGCGTCGTGAGGGAGTTTGTACATCAGAGACACACGATGCCCCTGGTCAACAGGGTGCTATTTCACACTCAGCCATAAGCGGAAATCCCAGGGGGGACGGGGGGGGACACGACCCCCCCATCCTGGGGAAAATATGATTTGTCCCCCCCAATATATCACTGTAAACATAACTATGTAATTTCAATAATATTAATAATACGCAATGAAAGCACTTGTGCTGATTATAGACACTTAATAGCGAGTTTTTAAGTTTCAAAAGATTGCGACCTCCCCCTCCCTTTGCCTCACGATGGTTTGATCCACTGCCAGTTCTTTAGCTGGCAAGGTAATAGAGGGCTCGTATCTACTGTCCGAAAGGCACATGTACGTAACTGACGTGAGGTAATCCAGTCGATCCATAGCAGGTCCATAGCAATGTTATTTATTTATTTTATGTTGGCAGGGTTCACACACTAGCTGAATTTGCAGAGCTAGTGCGCAAACTAAAGCAAACATTAACTATCAAGCTAGCTAGTACCTATTCCATTTATGTGGCGTCGTCAAAGATGGAATCTTTGCTATCGTCAGTTTATTCCAAGATCAGCATGCAGCTGTAGTGCTTCGACGTCCCTGTGATAAGGTTAGCGATAAACTGAAGTCCAAATTGAACAGAACAGAACTACACTCTCTTCTACCATTGTCTTAAATATTTATTTTTAACAAAAAACATTTATTTTACAACAAAAAAATACAACTATAACATAACTCAAACGGAAGGAATGGTCTCGTTGCAAAAGATAAATTGTCGCTAGTGAACTTTTTTTATTTTATTTTATTTCACCTTTATTTAACCAGGTAGCAAAGATTATAGCAAACACACAGAAACGGAATTGGTGCTCGCTAGCTTTACAAATTCAGCTATTGTTGGAAGCCAGCCAATATGAAACAAACTATGTTAAAATTACAAAAGGTTGCAGCATGTGTTGTGTAAATGTGTGTGTGTGCAGCTAGGCCAGCCAGCCAGGTAGAAAAATGGCAGAAAAAGTAAGAAGACGGACATCAGAGTATTTGTCAGTACACCAAAACGCATAGTAAGAACTCTAGTAGCCTAATATCTCAAAGACCAGTTGATAAAATGTTCATAAGAAAGAAGTGAAATGCTAATGGAAATGTTTCACAATGATGTCATTAGGCAGAGCAGGCAACAGATGGCACACAGACAGCAGAGCTGGGGACAGATATGCAGGGACAGACTGGCAGAGACAGGGAGTCTCAGGTAAGTTTGTTGAGTCTTTGTTTGGCAACATTATGAAAGGTTCTCAATTTTTTTGACTTGTAAAATAGGGACATAATTGGAAAATGCCATGAATACCCCCACTCTCAACTTAAACTGGTGACTAAACTAAGATTTGTTTAAGGCAATGGTATTGCTGTTGTGATTAATTGTGTAGTTTTGGGTACCGGTAGTTAGGAGTACGGCAAACACCTTATTTATTTTCTTGGAGACAGACTGTGAGTCAGTTAGGGTGGTGAAAGGGAAAGAGCCAGGGAGAGAGACTTCAGAGGACAGTGTCACAGCCACGGCAGGACCAAGTGTCACCCTTGTTGCCAGCAGCACCAGTATAGGGGACAGTGGCACAGCATTGTCCAGTTACCACAGTGATGGCACAAAACCATACCAGCCACACCCACAATTTATAGAACCGCAAACTCTTGCCAACAGAGTGTTGACGTTTCAAGAGAGATGGTTTCGCGATTTCCCCTGGCTACATTATTATCAATCAATAAAAGGAGTGTTGTGTTTTCACTGTAGCCAAGGGTTTTCAAGCCAGCCATCTTTTGGCCAAAGAGCTGATGCTGCCTTCATTAGTGCAGGATTTAGGAACTGGAGAAAAGCCATTGAAAAATTCACAGCACATCAAAACTGCCAAACCCACCGCCACTTTGTAATTGTAACAGCACACCAGCTAAATCCAATCAGTGTCCAGTTATCCAGCGCGTGGGGTAAACAGCAGGATGACGCAAGGCATTGCTTGATGAAAATTGTTAGTTCGGTGCGGCATGTAGTAAGACAGGGACAAGCCTTTAGAGGCCACACGGATGACTGTGGGAATTTATACCAGATTTTGAAACTTAGGGCAGAAGAGGATTTTACTGAAGTGGTTAACAGAGCGTACCACAATGTACACAGGCCCCAAAGCACAGAATGAAATTCTGAACATCATGGCCAATAGTCATTTGAGGCATTGCAGCTGAGATTAGGTCTCTTCCGATTGTACAATTTTCATTAATTGTTGATGGTACTCAAGATGTCTCTGGTGCTGAACAGGAGAGTGTCTGTCTGCGTTATGTTGACCATGACCTTGTCCCTCACAAGGAGTTTATTGGGCTATACAGGGTGTCGGAGACAACAGGCGAGGGCATTGCGAAAGTGGCAACTGATGTGTTGTTGAGGAAACCCGCAAACATATGCTCGGTTCTTTTGTTCAGTAGTGTGTATAGCAGTAGTTCTCAACCTTTTTGGGGTACTGGAACCCCTGCATATTTTGAGGCAAGGCAAGGCAGGCAAGGTTTTGAGCGGTCCTCAGGGACCTCCACCCCCTCTATATTATATGTAAACTTACTGGAAACCTTGTGGTACTGACTACATTCATTACACTTTTTTATTTCACGGACCCCTTGCAATTAGTCCATGGACCCCTGTTTGAGAACCCATGGTGTAATTGATAGTTGTTCTTTTGTTTAGTAGTTTTCAGTACACTTACAAATGATTTATTTCATGTTATTTTATTTAAAATTGCATAGTTTGTGCGACATACTTGTCCATAGCTGCTGTTTGAAGAGTTGAGACACTGACTGAAGGATATTTTGGTTGATTTATTTGGGTTTTTCATTGAAGTAGTTATTTTGCTTTTAGAACTGTACTTATTTTAAGCTTTTTGTTCTTGTAAAGATATTGTATTAGACTCAGGCCAGGTGGACATATTTAATGACCATATAAATGTATCAGAAAAAGTCAAATTAAAAGGTCAATTCAATACGGAGACCAACTTTGTGATGGGTCTCAATGGAGATTCTTTTAGATGTGATCACACCATGTTCATTGTATTTATGAAAACTGCTCCCATACAGTGTACAGTACCATTGTCACCTACTGACCTTTCTTGATATTGCTGGTTGTAAGTACGAATACCTGCATACATACTGGACTGGTAAGGAGCACTGCTATAACTATTATTAGTAGTAGAATTATAATGATTTAAACATTTGAACAAGTTGGGAAAACCCTTCAGTTAACTACTGTACCTATCAATTATCCAGTTGTAGTGATTATGGTTCCTCAATATACATTTAACAACGTATGCTATGTGTTACAGCACTACTTTTGGTGTCCCCCTCAGGAATTGCTCTTGAGAAAATTTAATGTAATTGTCCCCTCCAAGGTTGATATCAGATTTTCGCCCCTGCACTCAGCCAAAGGTCAATGTCCATCTGATGTGTTACAGAGAAACACAGAGACTAGAGGAGTAAACCGTTAGGATTTGACCAAAGCTCTTAGGTAAACACTAGAGGACCTTGACTGGTGGGATGAGTTTGGAGAGGATCACTCGTGTGTCCCAAACGGCTCCCTGTTCCCTATCCAGCGCACTACTTTTGACCAGGTTCTGGTGCACTAGATAGGGAACAGGGAGCCATTTGGGACCGGAGCCATGTTTTGTCATATGAGTCAAAGTTAGCTGTGCTAGAGTTTTGCCTCCCCCGCATGTCCCCCACATGTTCTCAAAATCAGAGAGATCAATAGTCACTAACACAACAGTTGTGTGTCATAAGGCATTGATATTCAACTATCCTCATCGCCTTTCCTCATCTCCATTCCTCATCTCCATTCCTCATCTCCTTTCCTCATCTCCTTTCCTTGTCTCCTATCCTAATCTGATATCCTCATCTCCTACCCTCATCTCCTATCCTCATATCCTATCTTCATCTAATTTCCTCATCTCCTATCTTCATCTCTTATCCTCGCCTCCTTTCCTCACCTCCTTTCCTCACCTCCTTTCCTCATCTCCTTTCCTTCGTGAGCACTGAATGGAGTTTATGGGTGAATGTGATATGATGAAAATCTCCAGCGCATTCTGGAAGTATTCAGACCCCTTCCCTTTTTCCACTTTGTTACGTCACAGCCTTGTAATAAAATGTGTTAAAAAAAATCCCTCATCAATCTACACACATTACCCCATAATGACAAAACAAAAACAGTTTTTTATATTTTTTTGCAAATGTATAAAATTTTAAAAACCTAAATATAACATTTACATAAGTTTGCAAAAATGTCTAAAAACCAATTTATGCTTCATCATTATGGGTTATTGTGTGTAGATTGACCAGGGGGAAAAAACGATTTAATCCATTTCAGAATAAGGCTGTAATTTAACAAAATGTGGAAAATGTCAAAGGGTCTGAATACTTTCTGAATGCACTGAATTTACCCAGAACTTTCCTGGACACGTTAAAGGTAGACTCAGCAACACGAGCACCACCACAGATATTCAGATTATGCAAGACTTCTCTCTCACACAGTCTCTACACATGGGTTCTATTCACTCTACTAGGACTAGACTAGGCATAATCTCAAACAAACAACAAACTGGGCCTCTAAGTACATTTTCTAACCTTCATATCATCTCCAGCACCACGGCAACATCAACATATGTGAAAATTGTGTTTTTCTATGTTTTGTAGTAAAAGACATAGAGAAAGAAAAGTGTTTCCAAAGACGTGTTTCCAATGAAGTTGAAAAATTGTGAAGTTTCCCTTTCACTTTCTAAGTCTGACTCTTGACTCTCTAAGTCTGACTCTTAACTTTCTAAGTCTGACTCTAAGTCTGACTCTCTAAGTCTCGAAGTCTGACTCTTAACTCTCTAAGTCTGACTCTCTAAGTCTAACTCTTAACTCTAAATCTGACTCTTAACTCTCTAAGTCTGACT
Organism: Salvelinus fontinalis; assembly: GCF_029448725.1. Taxonomy (NCBI): domain Eukaryota; kingdom Metazoa; phylum Chordata; class Actinopteri; order Salmoniformes; family Salmonidae; genus Salvelinus; species Salvelinus fontinalis. The sequence goes on from NC_074675.1 coordinate 56,709,204, forward strand.
CTCTAAGTCTGACTCTCTAAGTCTGACTCTTAACTCTCTAAGTCTAACTCTCTAAGTCTAACTCTTAACTCTAAATCTGACTCTTAACTCTCTAAGTCTGACTCTCTAAGTCTGACTCTCTAAGTCTCTAAATCTGACTCTTAACTCTCTAAGTCTGACTCTCTAAGTCTGACTCTTACCTCTTGCCGGTACATGTCCTCTAGCTGTTTCTGGACGTGGCTTCGCTGCTCCTTCAGTTTCCGAAACAACGCAGCCGACCTTTTCCTTAGCGATGTCAGGTTCATGGCCAACCCCTCAGCAAACTCCACGTACCTCAGCTCAGACACTGTAGTCACAATCAATCAATCAATCAATCAATCAATGAAAACAGAAGATGGAGAGAGAAAGGGGGAAGAAGGAAAACTGGGGGAAGCAGAGAGAAAAACAGAAGGAAGGCAATTGATTGATAGATATTGTAGAAAGATCGATGGCTTGGTTGGTAGACAGACGAACAGACAAACAGACATCGATTGATACAGTTGAAGTCAGAAGTTTACATACTTAAGTTAGAGTCATTAAAACTCGTTTTTCAACCACTCCACAAATTTCTTGTTAACAAACTATAGTTTTGGCAAGTCGGTTAGGACATCTACTTTGTGCATGACACAAGTCATTTTTCCAACAATTGTTTACAGACAGATTATTTCACTTATAATTCACTGTATCACAATTCCAGTGGGTCAGAAGTTTACATACACTAAGTTGACTGTGCCTTTAAACAGCTTGGGAAATTCCAGAAAATGATGTCATGGCTTTAGAAGCTTCTGATAGGCTAATTAACATAATTTGAGTCAATTGGAGGTGTACCTGGGGATGTATTTCAAGACCTACCTTCAAACTTAGTGCCTCTTTGCTTGACATCATGGGAAAATGAAAAGAAATCAGCCAAGACCTCAGAAAAATAATTGTAGACAAGTCTGGTTCATCCTTGGAAGAAATTTCCAAATGCCTGAAGGTACCACGTTCATCTGTACAAACAATAGTACGCAAATATAAACACAATGGGACCACGCAGCCGTCATACCGCTCAGGAAGGAGACGTGTTCTGTCTCCTAGAGATGAATGTACTTTGGTACGAAAAGTGCAAATCAATCCCAGATCAACAGCAAAGGACCTTGTGAAGATGCTGGAGGAAACAGGTACAAAAGTATCTATATCCACAGTAAAACGAGTCCTATATCGACATAACCTGAAAGGTCGCTCAGCAAGAAAGAAGCCACTGCTCCAAAACCGCCATAAAAAAGTTTGCAACTGCACATGGGGACAAAGATCGTACTTTTTGGAGAAATGTTCTCTGATCTGATGAAACAAAAATAGAACTGTTTGGCCATAATGACCATCGTTATGTTTGGAGGAAAAAGGGGGGGGGCTTGCAAGCCGAAGAACACCATCCCAACCGTGAAGCACGGGGGTGGCACCATCATGTTGTGGCGGTGCTTTGCTGCAGGAGGGACTGGTGCACTTCACAAAATAGATGGCATCATGAAGAGGGGAAATTATGTGGATATATTGAAGCAAGATCTCAAGACATCAGTTAGGAAGTTAAAGCTTGGTAGCAAATGGGTCTTCTAACTGGACAATGACCCCAAGCAAAAATGGCTTAAGGACAACAAAGTCAAGGTATTGGAGTGGCCATCACAAAGCCCTGACCTCAATCCTATAGAAAATTTGTGGGCAGAACTGAAAAAGCGTGTGCGAGCAAGGAGGCCTACATACCTGACTCAGTTACACCAGCTCTGTCAGGAGGAATGGGCCAAAATTCACCCAACTTATTGTGGGAAGCTTGTGGAAGGCTACCCAAAACGTTTGACCCAAGTTAAACAATTTAAAGGCAAAGCCAAATACTAACTGAGTGTATGTAAACTTCTGACCCACTGGGAATGTGATGAAAGCTGAAATAAATCATTCTCTCTACTATTATTCTGACATTTCACATTCTTAAAATAAAGTGGTGATCCTAACTGACCTAAAACAGGGATTTTTTACTAGGATTAAATGTCAAGAATTGTGAAAAACTGAGTTTTAATGTATTTGGCTAAAGTGTATGTAAACTTCCGACTTCAACTGTAGATAGATAATGTAGAAAGATTGATGGCTCGGTTGGTAGATGGGCAGACAGGCAGACAGACAGACAGACAGACAGACAGACAGACAGGCAGGCAGGCAGGCAGGCAGACAGGCAGGCAGGCAGGCAGGCAGGCAGGCAGACAGACAGACAGACAGACAGAGAAGACAGAGAAGACAGACAGACAGACAGACAGACAGACAGACAGGCAGGCAGACAGACAGACAGACAGACAGACAGACATTGATCATTTTGTTTGATCGATTGGAGGTGTTGTCACCTACTGTGTGTCTTGACGATGACCTTGCGGTTGCTATTGTAGATGTGTTTGGTGGTCACCATGGATGCTGTAGCCGCGTCCTCGTACCTGAAGGAATGTTTCTCGGCTTTAACTTTCACAGCATGTAATATGTTTAACTAGGTTTAATCTCAGTTAACCCGGACCTAAAGTCTCATGTAATTGGTCTGCTGCTCATTGAACTTCTGGGACCCTACGTGTTGAGAAAAGAGATGAGAAGATGAGGAGATCCTAGAATGAGGAGATAAGGAGATCCTAGAACGAGGACATCCTAGAATGAGGAGATAAGGAGATCCTAGAATGAGGAGATCCTAGAACGAGGAGAAGCTAGAACGAGGAGATCCTAGAACGAGGAGATCCTAGAACGAGGAGATCCTAGAATGAGGAGATCCTAGAACGAGGATATCCTAGAATGAGGAGATAAGGAGATCCTAGAACGAGGACATCCTAGAATGAGGAGATAAGGAGATCCTAGAATGAGGAGATCCTAGAACGAGGAGAAGCTAGAACGAGGAGATCCTAGAATGAGGAGATCCTAGAATGAGGAGATCCTAGAACGAGGAGATCCTAGAACGAGGATATCCTAGAATGAGGAGATCCTAGAATGAGGAGATCCTAGAATGAGGAGCGGAACCGGAATGAGGAGTAAGTTAAGGGCCAAATTTCCCCTCCCTTTCTGAAATTCCAAAAGATACTAACATCTGCAGAATCGTGATTCGTCCAAATAACCAGTGACGGACAACACCGGAACTACTACTGCTCGTCAAGGCCGGTTCTAGGGCGGTTCTAGGCCGGTTCTAGGGCGGTTCTAGGGCGGTTCTAGGCCGGTTCTAGGCCGGTTCTAGGGCGGTTCTAGGCCGGTTCCAGCTAGTGATAGAAGCGGTCGCTTAAGGCCCCTGGCTTGCATGACCAAAACAATTAAACAATAATATATTATTAACAATATATAATATATATAAGTTCCTAAAATATATATATATACAGTGGGGAGAACAAGTATTTGATACACTGCCGATTTTGCAGGTTTTCCTACTTACAAAGCATGTAGAGGTCTGTAATTTTTATCATAGGTACACTTCAACTGTGAGAGACGGAATCTAAAACAAAAATCCAGAAAATCACATTGTATGATTTTTAAGTAATTAATTTGCATTTTATTGCATGACATAAGTATTTTATACATCAGAAAAGCAGAACTTAGTATTTGGTACAGAAACCATTGTTTGCAATTACAGAGATCATACGTTTCCTGTAGTTCTTGACCAGGTTTGCACACACTGCAGCAGGGATTTTGGCCCACTCCTCCATACAGACCTTCTCCAGATCCTTCAGGTTTCGGGGCTGTCGCTGGGCAATACGGACTTTCAGCTCCCTCCAAAGATTTTCTATTGGGTTTAGGTCTGGAGACTGGCTAGGCCACTCCAGGACTTTGAGATGCTTCTCAAGGCCCTGGCTGTGTGTTTCGGGTCGTTGTTATGCTGGAAGACCCAGCCACGACCCATCTTCAATGCTCTTACTAAGGGAAGGAGGTTGTTGGCCAAGATCTCGGGATACATGGCCCCATCCATCCTCCCCTCAATACCGTGCAGTCGTCCTGTCCCCTTTGCAGAAAAGCATCCCCAAAGAAGGATGTTTCCACCTCCATGCTTCACGGTTGGGATGGTGTTCTTGGGGTTGTACTCATCCTTCTTCTTCCTCCAAACACGGCGAGTGGAGTTTAGACCAAAAAGCTCTATTTTTGTCTCATCAGACCACATGACCTTCTCCCATTCCTCCTCTGGATCATCCAGATGGTCATTGGCAAACTTCAGACGGGCCTGGACATGCGCTGGCTTGAGCAGGGGGACCTTGCATGCGCTGCAGGATTTTACTCCATGACGGCGTAGGGTGTTACTAATGGTTTTCTTTGAGACTGTGGTCCCAGCTCTCTTCGGGTCATTGACCAGGTCCTGCCGTGTAGTTCTGGGCTGATCCCTCACCTTCCTCATGATCATTGATGCCCCGAGGGTGATTGACCGTCATCTTGAACTTCTTCCATTTTCTAATAATTGCGCCAACAGTTGTTGCCTTCTCACCAAGCTGCTTGCCTAATGTCCTGTAGCCCATCCCAGCCTTGTGCAGGTCTACAATTTTATCCCTGATGTCCTTACACAGCTCTCTGGTCTTGGCCATTGTGGAGATGTTGGAGTCTGTTTGATTGAGTGTGTGGACAGGTGTCTTTTATACAGGTAACGAGTTCAAACAGGTGCAGTTAATACAGGTAATGAGTGGAGAACAGGAGGGCTTTTTAAAGAAAAACTAACAGGTCTGTGAGAGCCGGAATTTTTACTGGTTGGTAGGTGATCAAATACTTATGTCATGCAATAAAATGCAAATTAATTACTTAAAAATCATACAATGTGATTTTCTGGATTTTTGTTTTAGATTCCGTCTCTCACAGTTGAAGTGTACCTATGATAAAAATTACAGACCTCTACATGCTTTGTAAGTAGGAAAACCTGCAAAATCGGCAGTGTATCAAATACTTGTTCTCCCCACTGTATATATTAGCAATTCAGTTGGGGTCTCAATTTACTATTGAGAGTAAGAATACACCAGGTGCAATATCGAAGTTTGGTTGTGCAACTCGTTCTCCGATGGATCCCATTCCTTCAATAATGCTTTAGAACGTTACATGGTTAGCTCTTATAGCTTGGAAGCAAACGCTCTCTTAGCTAGGCGGTCTCAGTCCGGGTGATAACCGGGGGGTATTTTTAGGATTAGCATATTTCCCAGCATGCCTTTCAGGTGAATGTGAGACATGCCTGCCCATGACTATGTTTGTTAGTGACAGAGATAAAGTTTTTACATTCCAGGCAAAAAATTTTCACGTTTACTGCGTTTGAATTAAAAGTAAACCATGTTTGATCTATATCGTAAGGCTTTTAGTTGTGACCTGTAACTCTTGGGGAACCGCATACCTGAATGTCACATTAAGATGATGTGTGCAGTGATTTGTAATTCTTATCAGAGAACAGCCAACAACTTTAATTTGTTTGTTAACCACAACGTGCTTTCAGATTGACTGCAACGGTGCACGATTTACAAGACGTTAAATCCATCTAAACATCTAGACGCTAAATCCATCTAAACTGGAACAACTATCTCAGTAACGGGTGCAATAAATCCGACCCTTTACTGATTGGATTAGTTCAGAAAAAAAATGTCGATTTATTGATCTTTGTGTAGTATAAGATCAATTAATCAATCAACGTGCATGCAGAAACATAGTGATTAAAAAACGAACGATTCTAAAAAATCTACTTGCAGCAATTAACATTCAGTGGTGTAAAAATAATCCCGGTATCGGTGTTACTAACAAGAGTTGAACCAAAACCACGACCAGTATTATCATATTTCCCAGCATGCTCTATTTCAGGTTGATTTTTAAGAATTGTTTCAATATCTTACTAACAAGAGTTGAACCAAAACCACGACCGGTATTATCATATTTCCCAGCATGCTCTATTGCAGGTTGATTTTTAATCATTGTTTCAATATCTATGTTTTTACATGTACTGTACATTGACACATTTTTCTTTACCCTTAACACTGAGATTTTAACCACTTACAAATCAAATCAATCAGTATACCTCTGTGTCCTCTCGCAGATGTCCCTCAGTCTGCCCGCAGTTTGTCTCTCCGTCTGCTCCATCAGGCCCTGTAGTCTGCAGCCCGACGGACACCTGGACTCCTGTGGACGTTATCAAGAAGTTATTTATTGATTATTGGACACCTGGACTCCTGTGGACGTTATCAAGAAGTCATTTATTGATTATTGGACACCTGGACTCCTGTGGACGTTATCAAGAAGTCATTTATTGATTATTGGCTATTGATTGATTCGATAAGGTTATATTGATCAATTGTCTATCTCTCTGTCTGCTTCATCTGGCCTTGTAGCCTGCAGCCAGACCGACACCTGGACTCCTACAGACACACCACAGTGTATATTGTTAGGATATACATACATATGCCAGTGTATGTATTATCAATAATGTATACATTTGGTGGTGAGTTTGGTTGTGGTGGCCTTAACTATATTGTGAATGTGTTAGTCTCTATTAACATTATCAGTAAGTTATCAATAAGTTCAGGATTGGATTGGTTTTATTCATTTCATCGGGTTAGATGGGATGTGTCTCACCGACTTTGGTCTAATTAGAGGGTGTGGTGTGTTTGTGTGTGTTTGTGTATGGTGTGTGTGGTGTGTGGTGTGTTTGTGTATGGTGTGTTTGTGTATGGTGTGTGTGTGTGGTGTGTTTGTGTGTGGTGTGTTTGTGTATGGTGTGTGTGTATGGTGTGTTTGTGTATGGTGTGTGTGTGTATGGTGTGTGTGTGTATGGTGTGTGTGTATGGTGTGTGTGTGGTGTGTGTGTGTGTGTGTGGTGTGTGTATGGTGTGTGTGTGTATGGTGTGTGTGTGTGTGTGTGTGTGTATGGTGTGTGTGTGTATGGTGTGTGTGTGTATGGTGTGTGTGTGTATGGTGTGTGTGTATGGTGTGTGTGTATGGTGTGTGTGTGGTGTGTGTGTGTGTGTATGGTGTGTGTGTGGTGTGTGTGTGTGTGTGTGGTGTGTGTATGGTGTGTGTGTGTGTGTGTGAGATCGAAACCCCGAGCTGACATGGTAAAAAAATCTTGTTCTGCCCCTGAAAAAGGCAGTTAACCCACTGTTCCCCGGTAGGCCGTCATTGAAAATAATAATTTGTTCTTAACCGAAATGCCTAGTAAAATAAAGGTTCCATTTAAAAAAATAAATCATGGATTAAATGTTAAAAATAAATCCTCAACAATCTACATACAATACCCCATAATGACAAAGTGAAAACTGTTTTTTATAATTATTTGCAAATGTATTAAAAATCTAAGCAGAAATACCTTATTTACATAAGTATTCAGACCCTTTGCTCTGAGACTCGAAATTGATCTCAGGTGTATCCTGTTTTCATTGATCATCCTTGAGATGTTTCTACAACACGATTGGAGTCCACCTGTGGTAAATTCAATTGACTGGTCATTATTTGGAAAGGCACACACCTGTCTATATAAGGTCCCACAGTTGACAGTGCCTGTCAGAGCAAAAACCAAGCCATGAGGTAGAAGGAATTGTCCGTAGAGCTCCGAGACAGGATTGTGTCGAGGCACAGATCTGGGGAAGAGTACGAAAACATTTCTGCAGCATTGGAGGTCCCCAAGGACAAAGTGGCCTCCATCATTCTTAAATGGAAGAAGTTTGGAACCACCAAGATTCTTCCTAGAGCTGGCTGCCTGGCCAAACTGAGCAATCGGGGGAGAAGGGCTTTGGTCAGGGAGGTGACCAAGAACCCGATGGTCACTCTGACAGAGCTCCAGGGTTCCTCTGTGGAGATGGGAGAACCTTCCAGATGGACAACCATCTCTGCAGCACTCCACCAATCAGACCTTCATGGTAGAGTGGACAGATGGAAGCCACTCCTCAGTAAAAGGCACATGACAGCCCTCTTGGAGTTTGCCAAAAGGCATCTAGAGAACTCTCAGAACATGAGAAACAAGATTCTCTGGTCTGATGAAACCAAGATCCAACTCTTTGGCCTGAATGCCAAGCGTCATGTCTGGAGAAAACCTGGCACCATCCCTACAGTGAAGCATGGTGGTGGCAGCATCATGCTGTGGGGATGTTTTTCAGCAGCAGGGACTGGGAGACTAGTCAGAATAGAGGCAAAGATGAACGGAGCAAAGTACAGAGAGATCCTTGATGAAAACCTGTTCCAGAGCGCGCAGGACCTCAGACTCGGGTGAAGGTTCACATTCCAATGGGACAACGACTCTAAGCACACAGCCAAGACAACACAAGAGTGGCTTCGGAAAAAAGTCTCTGAATGTCCTTGAGTCGCCCAGCCAGAGGCCGGACTTGAACCCGATCGAACATCTCTGGAAAGACCTGAAAATAGCTGTGCAGCAACGCTCCCCATCCAACCTGACAGAGCTTGAGAGGATCTGCAGAGAAGAATGGGAGAAACTCCCCAAATACAGGTGTGCCAAGCTTGTAGCGTCATACCCAAGAAGACTCAAGGCTGTAATCACTGCCAAAGGTTCTTCAACAAAGAACTGAGTAAAGGGTCTGAATACCTTTGTAAATGTGATATTTCACTTTTTAATTGTTAATACAATTTAGTCCATTTAAGAATGAGGCTGTAACGTAACAAAATGTCAAGGGGTCTGAATGCTTTCTAAATTATGTGTGTGTGTGTGTGTGTGTGTGTGTGTGTGTGTGTGTGTGTGTGTGTGTGTGTGTGTGTGTGTGTGTGTGTGTGTGTGTGACTCACCCACTGGTGGTCAGAGCAGAGTGGGTACTCTGGTCTGTCAGGACACCATCCCCTCCTGCCTCTGTCTCTCTGTCTAACTGACTGGGTGACCCCAGTCCCTTGTTGCATCCACAGACTACACACTGCAACACACACACACACACACACACACACACACACACACACACACACACACACACACACACATTTTTAGGCTACAACCCAGCCTAAAAAGGACCAGGGTGCATTGACACGTTGCAGATTCATATAATGTATTCCATGATAGTGAAATACGATGATAGCATTTAGCTAATTATTGATTTCGGTCAATATTAGCTGTGTGCTAACATCAGTTCGGGTGAATGTCACATCGCTGAACTAAATGTTGACAGAGTTCAAAGTTCAGTCAACTATCCATATTGACACCAAACTGACCAGATCAAGGGGAAGAGTGGGGTAGGTTGAGCCAGAGGTCAGTGTAACCACCCTTGTTTCCAAGAACCACAAAATGAATCATTTTACCAAATATTTAGGAAGAGAATTTCATGTATCTAATAGTCTATATATTCTTAATGTATATAATATAATATTCTAATGTCTATATATACTTAATGTACCTTATATAATATTATATCTAATGTCTATATATACTTATTGTATATAATATAATATTTACTAATATCTATATATACTTCATGTATATAATATAATATCCTAATGTCTATATATTCTTATTGTATATAATACAATATCCTACTGTCTATATATTCTTAATGTACCTTATATAATATTCTAATGTCTATATATCCTAATGTATATCATATTATATCATAATGTCTATATATCCTAATGTATATCATGTTATATCCTAATGTCTATATATTCTCAATGTATATCATATAATATCCTAATGTCTATATATTCTTAATGTACCTTATATAATATTCTAATGTCTATATATCCTAATGTATATCATATTATATCATAATGTCTATATATTCTTATTGTATATAATATAATATCCTAATGTCTATATATTCTTATTGTATATAATATAATATACTAATGTCTATATATTCTTAATGTATATAATATAATATCCTAATGTCTATTTATTTGTATTGTATATAATATAATATCCTAATGTCCATATATTCTTAAATGTACCTTATATAATATACTAATGTCTATATATATTTAATGTATAGGCCTATACCATAAAGAAGACTATAAAGTCATATTATTAACTCTCATCCCACTGGGCAAAAACTGCTTGACTCAAATTTGTTTCGCTGTCATTTCAACCCCAAAAAATATTAAATGTGATGACATTGAATCAACACTGAAAACTGATTGGATTTTCTAAAAGACATCAACATATGAATTTTGTATGAATTTTTTTTCACCCATCTTTGAACATTATTCCAATGACAGGGTGGAATTTGATTTCAGTGTAAATCAAAACTAAACTTTGAACTGACGTCTGTGCCCATTTGGAGGGGTGTGTTATTAATATTGTAGTTGATTTCTGTTTATACTATAAAATATAACTAACTTTTGAACAGCTCTAGCGTAGTAGTTTGAACAGTAAACAGAAGACATGCCCACCGTAATAACAAAAGACAAAACAAACAACACAAAACATGAAGTTGAAGGGAACACATCTTTATTGTTTGAACAGTAGCTTGGTTTAGACGTTCTAACAGAAGTTCGAAAGTAGTTCTTAGAACCCCTTCTGTTCTCAGATCAGTTATTGGAACGTTAGCAGTTGGTTCAGAGGTTACTGATCTCAGACCAGTTATTGGAACGTTAGCAGTAGCTGATTGGTTCAGAGGTTACTGATCTCAGACCAGTTATTGGAACGTTAGCTAGTTGGTTCAGAGGTTACTGATCTCAGACCAGTTATTGGAACGTTAGCAGTAGCTAGTTGGTTCAGAGGTTACTGATCTCAGACCAGTTATTTGAACGTTAGCAGTAGCTAGTTGGTTCAGAGGTTACTGATCTCAGACCAGTTATTGGAACGTTAGCAGTTGGTTCAGAGGTTACTGATCTCAGACCAGTTATTGGAACGTTAGCAGTAGCTAGTTGGTTCAGAGGTTACTGATCTCAGACCAGTTATTGGAACGTTAGCAGTAGCTAGTTGGTTCAGAGGTTACTGATCTCAGACCAGTTATTGGAACGTTAGCAGTTGGTTCAGAGGTTACTGATCTCAGACCAGTTATTTGAACGTTAGCAGTAGCTAGTTGGTTCAGAGGTTACTGATCTCAGACCAGTTATTGGAACGTTAGCTAGTTGGTTCAGAGGTTACTGATCTCAGACCTGTTATTGAACGTTAGCAGTAACTAGTTGGTTCAGAGGTTACTGATCTCAGACCAGTTATTGGAACGTTAGCTAGTTGGTTCAGAGGTTACTGATCTCAGACCTGTTATTGGAACGTTAGCAGTAACTAGTTGGTTCAGAGGTTACTGATCTCAGACCAGTTATTTGAACGTTAGCAGTAACTAGTTGGTTCAGAGGTTACTGATCTCAGACCAGTTATTGGAACGTTAGCAGTTGGTTCAGAGGTTATTGATCTCAGACCTGTTATTGAACGTTAGCAGTAGCTAGTTGGTTCAGAGGTTACTGATCTCAGACCAGTTATTGGAACGTTAGCAGTAGCTAGTTGGTTCAGAGTTTACTGATCTCAGACCAGTTATTTGAACGTTAGCAGTAGCTAGTTGGTTCAGAGGTTACTGATCTCAGACCAGTTATTGGAACGTTAGCAGTAGCTAGTTGGTTCAGAGGTTACTGATCTCAGACCAGTTATTGGAACGTTAGCTAGTTGGTTCAGAGGTTACTGATCTCAGACCTGTTATTGGAACGTTAGCAGTAGCTAGTTGGTTCAGAGGTTACTGATCTCAGACCTGTTATTGGAACGTTAGCAGTAGCTAGTTGGTTCAGAGGTTACTGATCTCAGACCAGTTATTGGAACGTTAGCAGTAGCTAGTTGGTTCAGAGGTTACTGATCTCAGACCAGTTATTGGAACGTTAGCAGTTGGTTCAGAGGTTACTGATCTCAGACCAGTTATTGGAACGTTAGCAGTTGGTTCAGAGGTTACTGATCTCAGACCAGTTATTGAACGTTAGCAGTAGCTGGTTGGTTCAGAGGTTACTGATCTCAGACCAGTTATTGGAACGTTAGCAGTTGGTTCAGAGGTTACTGATCTCAGACCAGTTATTGGAACGTTAGCAGTTGGTTCAGAGGTTACTGATCTCAGACCAGTTATTGGAACGTTAGCAGTAGCTAGTTGGTTCAGAGGTTACTGATCTCAGACCAGTTATTGAACGTTAGCAGTAGCTAGTTGGTTCAGAGGTTACTGATCTCAGACCAGTTATTGGAACGTTAGCAGTTGGTTCAGAGGTTACTGATCTCAGACCAGTTATTTGAACGTTAGCAGTAGCTAGTTGGTTCAGAGGTTACTGATCTCAGACCAGTTATTTGAACGTTAGCAGTTGGTTCAGAGGTTACTGATCTCAGACCTGTTATTGGAACGTTAGCAGTTGGTTCAGAGGTTACTGATCTCAGACCTGTTATTGGAACGTTAGCAGTAGCTAGTTGGTTCAGAGGTCACTGATCTCAGACCAGTTATTGGAACGTTAGCAGTAGCTGGTTGGTTCAGAGGTTACTGATCTCAGACCAGTTATTGGAACGTTAGCAGTAGCTAGTTGGTTCAGAGGTTACTGATCTCAGACCAGTTATTTGAACGTTAGCAGTAGCTAGTTTGTTCAGAGGTTACTGATCTCAGACCTGTTATTGAACATTAGCAGTAGCTAGTTGGTTCAGAGGTTGCTTGGGGTTTTGTTTTTACATGAACATTCAATACATTGACATCATCACGGGGTCAGATAAACAAAGTCACATTTAATCATCTACTCACAGAATCAACAGTCAGCATTAGCTCTCTCTCTCCTTCCCTCTCTCCTTCCCTCTCTCCTTCCCCCTCTCCTTCCCTCTCTCCTTCCCTCTCTCCTTCCCCCTCTCCTTCCCCCTCTCTCTCCTACCCCCTCTCCTTCCCCCTCTCTTTCCTTCCCTCTCTCCTTCCCTCTCTCTCTCAGGCCATGGCGAGCGGCCGTATCTTCATGCGGGTGGTCTTCAGACTATAGTCAGCTGGTTTGTACGTCAGCCACACCACTCCGTTTTCTATCTCGTACGGAACGTTGCTACCAGGATCATACTTCCCCCCTTTGTAGTAAACACCGTTTAAGTTAGCCCTCTGGCAGTTGTTATACCACCAGCCGCCGCCGTACATCTCTGCACAGCTCTCCTCCCATTGGTCATTATCCTTATCGAAGGTACTAAACTTCATCCCCTCGTGGGAGAGGAACGACCTCAACCCGGGCGACCCCTGACTCCCTAAACTAGACTCCCCCTTGACTAAAGCGTCTCCTGCGTCGCCTGCATACTCCGCCACAGTTAACTGATACCCCTCAGCTTCGGACCCCACTTTCACTGTGTACTCGGCTATCGCCTCCCCTCCCTCCCAGTCTTCTAGCTCTATCCTCAACATACTATCCTCCCGGGTTAGGAGATGGAGGTGTTTTAACCCTAGCCATACCTCCCCTTTACCCTGGCCGTCCACTCCTCCGAACCCCTCCTGGTAGTCTGCCCAGGAACGGTTGAAGCTAACCCCCCCATGCGCTCTCTGTTGGACCAGGGTCCACCCTCCTAGAAACCCTTCCTGGTCGCAGTAAACCTCCACTACCCCGTTCGGAGAGGGGGTGGAGAGGGAGGTAGAGGGGTTAATTTTGTACAGGCCGCTCTTTTCCCCTGTGAGATGGTTCCGTTGGATGTCGGAGCAATCTGAAAGCAGACGGAGAAACTACGGATTAGGGGCCCGGGAAGAATGGAGAGACCGGAATTCTGTAGTGAATTTAGTGTTGTCCTTTTCAGTGAAGAGAAATTACAACAGTCCTTTTGTTCTCCATGATTACACTTCTTATCCATTGAATATTTCATGTGCATACAGTAATATGTACAGTACAGTATATCTTATACAGTATCTCTGTAAAGTTTTATTTGTTAAAATTAAAAAAAAAAAATGTTAGCTACAACCACATCATATGAGCAATGTCTGAACTAGCTTACACATATTTGTTAATTTGGCTACTGTTCATCAGATCCTGAAAGTTAATTTTACAATCTAGGCTTTGCTTTGAGCTATGACAAAATTAGCAATGTTTAACTTCTGACTGCTAGCTAAGACGCTGAAAGCTTCTGGCTAAGACTCTAACGGCTGCTAGCATAAGGTGCTAATTGCTATTGGCAGTTTGGCTAAGGTGCTAATGGAGTCTAGGCTAACATGCTAATTGCTAACGGCTGCTAGGTTAAGACGCTAACAGCGGCTAGCTAGGTCAACTGCTGGGCGGTTACTCCAGGTCAGATGTACCTTTTCCCACATAATCCGCCTGCCGCTCGCTCCGGACGCTAGTCTTCACGCTGCGGGCGTGGAAATCTGGGACGTCGTCTTCCTCGTTCCCGCGCATGAACGCTCCGAGATCCATTCCGAACGGATCACCTCCGAAACCGCCGCCGGTGCCACCGGTCTTGGTGCTGGTGAGGATGCTACTGCCTCCCTTGGTGCCGCCGTGGCTCGTGGTTTTGGTCAACGAGGAGGAGGAAGAGGAGGAGGAGGAAGAGGAGGAGGTGAGGGATGGGAAGAAGTCGCCCATCCCTCCTCCTCCTCCGCCACCGTGCTTCAGCGCCTCACAGCCGAGTCCGCCCGATACTTCCTCGATGCGCTCCACTGGCCCGTCCTTCGTATGTACTATCGTCCTTTTCGTCGTCTTGGTACAGCTCGACGTCTGAGTGGTCAGGTGACCAGTAGTGGCGAAATCTCCGCCTCCGAGACTTCCCAGACCACCGCCGAATCCACCCATCCCTTTAAAGAAATCCCCAACTCCATCCCCCCTTGTCCCCCCACCACCACCCAGCTCTGTGATTGTTTTCCTCGGCCCGTCCTTCGTCCCCGACCCCGTTGACAAACCCGATGATGATGAAGAGCCTGAAGTCGAAGGCTTGAAGTGCGTACCCTGGACCTTGCTGGCAGTGGCGTCAGACAAAGCGTCAGACCCTTGGGTCTCCAAGGTTAGCTTCACGGTCTTCACCTCCGGGAAGAATACCTCCTTCTGCTCCTCAGCCGGGCCGGACTTGTACTTACTGAGAGGGGGGGTGGAGAGAAGGGTACGGGAGAGGGGAGGAGAGGAAAATATGAGATTAGATGGGAAGGGGGGTAGAGATGGCGGGGCAGGAGAAAACAAAAGCAGCATCCTCCTGCTCACCTGTCGATCACTATGTCTTTAAGCGGTCGGCTCTTCATGACGTACAGCGTGCGTACGGTCTCCACAGACTGAACGCTCTGGGATTCCAGCTGGTCCATCTGTTTGTCCAGAGCCACGTAGGATTCTTTATCAACAGAGAACTCAACGTAGCCCTTACAAGATCCCTTACAGGTGCGCAGCTTGATGTCGATGTCCACCTGGCGGGGGGGTGTGGAGGGATGGTAGGAGATGAGATAAGAAGGGAGGGGAGAGTGGGGTGGGGAGGGAGGGGGAAAGAGTGGGGTGGGGAGGGGGTAAAGGGGAGGATGTTGAGAAGGGGGGTAGTGGGGTGGAGGGGAGGAGATGAGAAGGGGGGGAGAGTGGGGTGGGGGAGGAGATGAGAAGGGGGGGAGAGTGGGGTGGGGAGGGAGGGAGGAGAAGGGGGAGATGAGTAGGGGGTAGTGGGGGGGGGGGGGGGGAGGGGAGAAAGGAGGTAAATAAAAAAAAGGCTTTTTCAACACTCTTCCTCACATCACCATGTCTTCATATAACTCTTCCTCTTCCTCACATCACCATGTCTTCATATAACTCTTCCTCACATCACCATGTCTTCATATAACTCTTCCTCTTCCTCACATCACCATGTCTTCATATAACTCTTCCTCTTCCTCACATCACCATGTCTTCATATAACTCTTCCTCTTCCTCACATCACCATGTCTTCATATAACTCTTCCTCTTCCTCACATCACCATGTCTTCATATAACTCTTCCTCTTCCTCACATCACCATGTCTTCATATAACTCTTCCTCACATCACCATGTCTTCATATAACTCTTCCTCTTCCTCACATCACCATGTCTCATATAACATCTCTGAGTGACCTCTGCATTGATAATCATCTAGTCTCTTTGAGGCTCTGAAATTGATATTTCTGTTCTTTCAAACCAAAGGAAGGGTTAATAGCACCAAGGATACTGAATTCACATGTGGAAACTCAGTCTCTCTGTGGAAAGAGAGACTCCTCATCTCTAGAACATGGTCTCTGACCCTGGTCTTCATCATCATCATCATCAGTCTTAATCTCACCTCCAGTCT
>NC_074675.1:56730323-56753908 GCF_029448725.1 Salvelinus fontinalis
TATCCCACACACAACTATTTGTAAGATCCCTCAGTCGAGCAGTGAGTTTTTCCAATGTCTCGCAAAGTAGGGCACCTATGGGTAGATGGTTAAAATATAAAAAAAACAGACATTAAATATCCCTTTGAGCATTATGAAGTTATTCATTACACTTTGGATGGGGTATCAACACACGCAGTCACTACAAAGATACTGGTGTCCTTCCTAACGTAGTTGCCGGAGAGGAAGGAAACCGCTCAGGGATTTCACCATGAGGACAATGGTAACTTTAAAACAGTTACAGAGTTTAACGGCTGTGGTAGGAGAAAACTGAGGATGGATCAACAACATTGCACTTTCTCCACAATACTAACCTAAATGACAGAGTGAAAAGAAGGAAACCTGTACAGAATACAAGTATTCTAAAAACATGCATCTGGTTTGTAACAAGGCACTAAAGTAATAATACAAAAAAATGTGGAAAAGCAATTAACTTTTTGTCCTGAATACAAAGAGTTATGTTTGGGGGCAAATCCAATACAACACATAGTGGTGGCTGTCTCATGTTATGGGTATGCTTGTCATCTTTAAAGGACTGGGGAGTTTATCAGGATAAGAAAAGAGATGGAATGGAGCTAAGCACAGGCAACATCCTAATACTAAAGAATAATGGGCAAATGTAGCACAATTCAAGTGTGCAAAGCTCTTAGAGACTTACCCAGAAGGACTCACAGCTGTAATCGCTGCCAAAGGTGATTCTAACATGTATTGACTCGGGGGTGTGAATACTTATGTAAATTACATATTTCTGTATTTCATTTAGAATAAATGTGCAAACATTTCTAAAAACATGTTTTCACTTTGCCATTATGGGGTATTGTGTGTAGCTGGGTGAGGGAGAATAAAACCATATTTAATCCATTTTGAATTCAGTCTGTAACGCAAACAAAATGTGGTATAAGTCAAGGAGATGAATACATTCTGAATACTCTGTCTATTTAAAAACATATTTCCCCCCCCAAAAAAAGGTACCTCACAAATACACCAGGAATAAATATATGTTATCTAGAAAAAATGGTATATAAATTCAATCTATTATTATTAAATAAATTATAATTAAAACTATTAAATTAAAATGATAAATAATGAATGGAAATGTTATCGTACCCAAGTAGAGGCAAGGACAGCCAGGAACAAGCAGAAGATATGTGGTAGCTTCATCTCTCTCTATGCTGGTCTACAATACTGTTCCCCGAGCTTCTGAGCTTTTTTTTATCTGACTCTACTTGTTGACAAACCCTTTTAGTCCCAAATGGCACCTAAACCCCTATAGAGTGCACTACCTTTGACCGGGGGGGGCAGACCCATAGGGCTCTGATCAAAAGTTGTACACTACATAGGGAATAGGTTGCCATTTGGGACACAGCCTCAGGAGTTAGTCACTGATTGTCTAGAGAGCGGTCACTCGGAATTTAGCAACTATCTGGGGGTTTCCAAACGGATTGATTGACACGCAGGTTTAGACGATCTTTCCAGAAAGGTTGTGTCCCGGGGTCGTATTTATGAAGCATCTCAGAGTAGTAGGGCTGATCTAGGATCTGTCCCCCCCCTTCCCTGTCCATGTAATCGTACTCACTGTGATTAAAAAAGGCAAAACTGATCCTTGATCAGCACTTCTACTCAGAGACGCTTAATATATACTGTTCCTGGACAGACTGGGTAGCTCTGAGGAGTGGAGGCTTGGTCTGGCTCCTGATCAGCCTGGTAGAGGCTTGATCCGGCTCCTGATCAGCCTGGGTAGCTCTGAGGAGTAGAGGCTTGGTCTGGCTCCTGATCAGCCTGGGTAGCTCTGAGGAGTGGAGGCTTGGTCCGGCTCCTGATCAGACTGGGTAGCTCTGAGGAGTGGAGGCTTGGTCCGGCTCCTGATAAGCCTGGGTAGCTCTGAGGAGTAGAGGCTTGGTCCGGCTCCTGATCAGCCTGGGTAGCTCTGAGGAGTGGAGGCTTGATCCGGCTCCTGATCAGCCTGGGTAGCTCTGAGGAGTAGAGGCTTGGTCCGGCTCCTGATCAGCCTGGGTAGCTCTGAGGGGTGGAGGCTTGGTCCGGCTCCTGATCAGCCTGGGTAACTGTAAGGAGTAGAGGGGAGAAAATGAGAGGAGAACAGAGGAGGTATGTTTTTGGAATAAAACCACAGCCATTAATTAAGTAACAGTGTTGTTCATTTATTTGTTTCTGTGTGGTTGCTGTTTGTCATCTGTTCTGTGACGGAGTTGACTTGACTCAGCAGTTCTTAAAGAGACGGTCCCCCTGTAGCCCTGTACCGGGTCAGTTTGTGCTCTTGCCAACTCTATTGCTCATTGTCATGAGAGTACAAACAGACCGGCTGGCTCCCAGGCTAGTCTTGATAATGTTTTAGCACTGTGTGTGTTTTGGTTAACATGCACAGTACCCACCCCCACACACTAACACCCCCACACAGTACCCACCCCCACACAGTACCCACCCCCACACAGTACCCACCCCCACACAGTACCCACCCCCACACACTAACCACCCCCACACAGTACCCACCCCCACACACTAACCACCCCCACACAGTACCCACCCCCACACAGTACCCACCCCCACACAGTACCCACCCCCACACACTAACCACCCCCACACAGTACCCACCCCCACACAGTACCCACCCCCACACAGTACCCACCCCACACACTAACCACCCCCACACAGTACCCACCCCCACACACTAACCACCCCCACACAGTACCCACCCCCACACACTAACCACCCCCACACAGTACCCACCCCCACACACTAACCACGCCCACACAGTACCCACCCCCACACAGTACCCACCCCCACACAGTACCCACCCCCACACACTAACCACCCCCACACAGTACCCACCCCCACACACTAACCACCCCCACACAGTACCCACCCCCACACACTAACCACCCCCACACACTAACCACCCCCACACACTAACCACCCCCAAACAGTACCCACCCCCACACACTAACCACCCCCACACAGTACCCACCCCCACACAGTACCCACCCCCACACACTAACACCCCCACACAGTACCCACCCCCACACAGTACCCAGCCCCACACACTAACACCCCCACACACTAACACCCCCACACACTAACCACCCCCACACAGTACCCACCCCCACACAGTACCCACCCCCACACAGTACCCACCCCCACACAGTTCCCACCCCCAAACAGTACCCAGCCCCACACACTAACCACCCCCACACAGTACCCACCCCCACACAGTACCCACCCCCACACAGTACCCACCCCACGCAGTACCCACCCCACAGACTAACCACCCCCACTAACCACCCCCACTACCCACCCCCACTACCCACCCCCAAACAGTACCCAGCCCCACACACTCACCACCCCCACACAGTACCCACCCCACACAGTACCCACCCCACAGACTAACCACCCTCACTACCCACCCCCACTATCCACCCCCACGTCCTGTTCTATCTCCTAGATCAATCATTGCTTTGAAGAGTTTGTTAAACTGTTTGATTATTAAGTCAATTGGTCCGGGACAGAGATTATACCTATATCTACCTTCAACACCAAACCTTTACGAGAACAATTCAAATGGAAATGTTCCTTGAAGAATATTAAGTACTTGTCAATAATACACTACACCCTGGAAGCCTACATTAGAGAGAACATCAGAACCTGGAAGCCTACATTAGAGAGAACATCAGAACATTAGAACCCGGAAGCCTACATTAGAGAGAACATTAGAACCTGGAAGCCTACATTAGAGAGAACATCAGAACATTAGAACCCGGAAGACTACATTAGAGAGAACATCAGAACATTAGAACCCGGAAGCCTACATTAGAGAGAACATCAGAACATTAGAACCCGGAAGCCTACATTAGAGAGAACATCAGAACATCAGAACCTGGAAACCTACATTAGAGAGAACATCAGAACATTAGAACCCGGAAGCCTACATTAGAGAGAACATCAGAACATTAGAACCCGGAAGCCTACATTAGAGAGAACATCAGAACATCAGAACCTGGAAACCTACATTAGAGAGAACATCAGAACATTAGAACCCGGAAGCATACATTAGAGAGAACATCAGAACATTAGAACCCGGAAGCCTACATTAGAGAGAACATCAGAACATTAGAACCCGGAAGCCTACATTAGAGAGAACATCAGAACATTAGAACCCGGAAGACTACATTAGAGAGAACATCAGAACATTAGAACCCGGAAGACTACATTAGAGAGAACATCAGAACATTAGAACCCGGAAGCCTACATTAGAGAGAACATCAGAACCTGGAAGCCTACATTAGAGAGAACATCAGAACATTAGAACCTGGAAGCCTACATTAGAGAGAACATCAGAACATTAGAACCCGGAAGCCTATATTAGGGAGAACATCAGAACCTGGAAAACTACATTAGAGAGAACATTAGAACCCGGAAGCCTACATTAGAGAGAACATCAGAACCTGGAAGCCTACATTAGAGAGAACATCAGAACCTGGAAGCCTACATTAGAGAGAACATCAGAACCTGGAAGCCTACATTAGAGAGAACATCAAAACATTAGAACCCGGAAGCCTACATTAGAGAGAACATCAGAACATTAGAACCCGGAAGCCTACATTAGAGAGAACATCAGAACATTAGAACCCGGAAGCCTACATTAGAGAGAACATCAGAACATTAGAACCAGGAAGCCTACATTAGAGAGAACATCAGAATATTAGAACCCAGAAGCCTACATTAGAGAGAACATCAGAACATTAGAACCTGGAAGCGTACCGAAGGTAAGCGGACATTAGTCAGGCTCATGGTCTCGTCATAGGTGGCCCCGCGACTTTAGAAATCAGTGTCACCCTCAGTCCAAATGGGAATTAGGTTACCTATATGGCTAAAGAGTCAGGGTTAGTTTATGCTGTGTGACCCCTAGGTCCAGATCCCTCCCATGACAAGGGCCAGGGACAATAGGTTCCTGTATAGTTTTTATTCTTACTTAATAAAAAAAAAATATATATATATATTTTCTATATTGTTATTATTATTTCTACATTGTTGGGAAAGAGCTCTCAAGGTAAGAATTTCACTGGACTGTTGTAGCCTGTGTACGTGTCGAACTTTGAAACTTCGACATTAAATAGTAATCCTACGCATCAGTTTGAAATAGGAGACTGGGTTGACTCAATGTAAAAGTGACTCGGTGACAATCACAACATCCTCACTCATTTTTAAAAAAAACAAGAAATGAATGAGGTCTACTGCAACTTCAATCATCCAATCCACCTATAGCCTCGTATATGTGTACATCTAGCGCCATCATGCGTCCATTTACAAAACGTCACAATCACCGGAGCGGACCGAAAATAGGCTCAACCTGGGTTCCTACACGGACTATTTTGGTCGTAGCACGAGTTAAATGTATCTTGAACTTCCAGAGTTGACTTTCTCGATTTATTCAGGTTAAACTATTTTAATTACAATGTCTAATATCACCAATTTATCCCGTGTCGTCCACGCATTGAGGGTCCAACGGCTAACAAATGGTTTTTGCTTAAAAACACCCGCGTTTGCTTGCAACTTGGCGAGATTTCTGCACTCGAACTTCTCGTCCAACAGAACTTTCCCAAAGCATCGCTTTGAATGCGCTACACATTACAGCTCTTCAGCAAAGAAGGACACCGTTAGGATAGGGTGCGCGTCCGGGTTTTGGGGAGATACGGCAGCCTCGGGTAAGAGCAAGCTAGATGGTAGTAGTTGGCTAGGCACATGACTTGTTCTCTAGTCTAGCCAACTAGGACAGAGTTCATTCGCTTTGACCTCAGAGACTCTAGGGTTTGCGTTACAAATTGCACCCTATTCGCATGTAGGGCACTACTTTTGACCAAGGCTCATAGTGTAGGGTGCTATTGAATTAAGCTCTTATAGTCATGTGTTATGTCAGTTTATGACCACATTAACTATCTATCTACAAACATTATCAATGGATATGATTATGGATAGCTTGGATCAATGGATGAACTTTTAGCAGACAAAGTATTTATGGAACTCTTCTCCCTCTCTGTCTCTATCTGTCTCTCTATCTGTCTCTCTATCTGTCTCTCTATCTGTCTCTCTCTCGCTCTTTCTCTCGCTCTTTCTCTCGCTCTTTCTCTCGCTCTTTCTCTCTCTCTTTCTCTCGCTCTCTCGCTCTCTCGCTCTCTCTCTCTCTCTCTCTCTCTCTCGCTCTCTCGCTCTCTCTCTCTCTCTCTCTCTCTCTCTCTCTCTCTCTCTCTCTCTCTCTCTCTCTCTCTCTCTCTCTCTCAGTCCCCCAGCTGATCTGCAGTGGGCAGATAGACTACCTGGTGTTTGACTACCTCAGTGAGATCACCATGTCTCTCCTCACCGTGGCCAAGACCAAGATGCCTGTGAGCTCATTACCTATCAATCATTCATTTTTTTTTTTTGTCAATTACCTTTGAATCCCGCTTAGTATCAATAATCACCAGGTCAAGAAGCCTGTGAATCCACCTATTCATCAATAACCAATATTAGTTATCTCATCAATCCATTTCTTCTTCTTTCAGAATATGGGTTATGCCCCTGATTTTGTCCAAATAGCGATAGCTCCCTTTATACATGACATCCATAAGAAAGGTAGGACCTGGCTTTACGTTGACCTTCCACATCAACGTGTTACTAGACGTCATGTTAACCTTCCACATCAACATGTTACTAGACGTTATGTTAACCTTCCGCATCAACATGTTACTAGACGTCATGTTAACCTTCCACATCAACACGTTACTAGACGTCATGTTAACCTTCAACATGTTACTAGACGTCATGTTAACCTTCCACATCAACATGTTACTAGACGTCATGTTAACCTTCCACATCAACATGTTACTAGACGTCATGTTAACCTTCCACATGTTACTAGACGTCATGTTAACCTTCCACATCTAGACGTCATGTTAAACTTCAACATGTTTCTAGACGTCATGTTAACCTTCCACATCAACATGTTACTAGACGTCATGTTAATCTTCCACATCAACATGTTACTAGACGTCATGTTAACCTTCCACATCAACATGTTACTAGACGTCATGTTAACCTTCCACATCAACATGTTACTAGACGTCATGTTAACCTTCCACATCAACATGTTACTAGACGTCATGTTAACCTTCCACATCAACATGTTACTAGACGTCATGTTAACCTTCCACATCAACATGTTACTAGACGTCATGTTAACCTTCCACATTACATGTTACTAGACGTTATGTTAACCTTCCACATCAACACGTTACTAGACGTCATGTTAACCTTCCACATCAACATGTTACTAGACGTCATGTTAAACTTCCACATCAACATGTTACTAGACGTCATGTTAACCTTCCACATCAACATGTTACTAGACGTCATGTTAACCTTCCACATGTTACTAGGCGTCATGTTAACCTTCCACATCAACATGTCACTAGACGTCATGTTAACCTTCCACATCAACATGTTACTAGACGTCATGTTAACCTTCCACATCAACATGTTACTAGACGTCATGTTAACCTTCCACATCAACATGTTACTAGACGTCATGTTAACCTTCCACATCAACACGTTACTAGACGTCATGTTAACCTTCCACATCAACACGTTACTAGACGTCATGTTAACCTTCCACATCAACATGTCACTAGATGTCATGTTAACCTTCCACATCAACATGTTACTAGACGTCATGTTAACCTTCCACATCAACATGTTACTAGACGTCATGTTAACCTTCCACATCAACATGTTACTAGACGTCATGTTAACCTTCCACATCAACATGTTACTAGACGTCATGTTAACCTTCCACATCAACATGTTACTAGACGTCATGTTAACCTTCCACATGTTACTAGGCGTCATGTTAACCTTCCACATCAACATGTCACTAGACGTCATGTTAACCTTCCACATCAACATGTTACTAGACGTCATGTTAACCTTCCACATCAACACGTTACTAGACGTCATGTTAACCTTCAACATGTTACTAGACGTCATGTTAACCTTCCACATCAACACGTTACTAGACGTCATGTTAACCTTCCACATCAACATGTTACTAGACGTCATGTTAACCTTCCACATCAACACGTTACTAGACGTCATGTTAACCTTCCACATCAACACGTTACTAGACGTCATGTTAACCTTCCACATCAACATGTCACTAGATGTCATGTTAACCTTCCACATCAACATGTTACTAGACGTCATGTTAACCTTCCACATGTTACTAGGCGTCATGTTAACCTTCCACATCAACATGTCACTAGACGTCATGTTAACCTTCCACATCAACATGTTACTAGACGTCATGTTAACCTTCCACATTACATGTTACTAGACGTTATGTTAACCTTCCGCATCAACATGTTACTAGACGTCATGTTAACCTTCCACATCAACATGTTACTAGACGTCATGTTAACCTTCCACATCTACATGTTACTAGACGTCATGTTAACCTTCCACATCAACACGTTACTAGACGTCATGTTAACCTTCCACATCAACACGTTACTAGACGTCATGTTAACCTTCCACATCAACATGTCACTAGATGTCATGTTAACCTTCCACATCAACATGTTACTAGACGTCATGTTAACCTTCCACACCAACATGTTACTAGACGTCATGTTAACCTTCCACATCAACATGTTACTAGACGTCATGTTAACCTTCCACATGTTACTAGGCGTCATGTTAACCTTCCACATCAACATGTCACTAGACGTCATGTTAACCTTCCACATCAACATGTTACTAGACGTCATGTTAACCTTCCACATCAACACGTTACTAGACGTCATGTTAACCTTCAACATGTTACTAGACGTCATGTTAACCTTCCACATCAACACGTTACTAGACGTCATGTTAACCTTCCACATCAACATGTTACTAGACGTCATGTTAACCTTCCACATCAACACGTTACTAGACGTCATGTTAACCTTCCACATCAACACGTTACTAGACGTCATGTTAACCTTCCACATCAACATGTCACTAGATGTCATGTTAACCTTCCACATCAACATGTTACTAGACGTAATGTTAACCTTCCACATCAACATGTTACTAGACGTCATGTTAACCTTCCACATCAACATGTTACTAGACGTCATGTTAACCTTCCACATGTTACTAGGCGTCATGTTAACCTTCCACATCAACATGTCACTAGACGTCATGTTAACCTTCCACATCAACATGTTACTAGACGTCATGTTAACCTTCCACATCAACATGTTACTAGACGTCATGTTAACCTTCCGCATCAACATGTTACTAGACGTCATGTTAACCTTCAACATCAACATGTTACTAGACGTCATGTTAACCTTCCACATCTACATGTTACTAGACGTCATGTTAACCTTCAACATGTTACTAGACGTCATGTTAACCTTCCACATCAACACTTTACTAGACGTCATGTTAACCTTCAACATGTTACTAGACGTCATGTTAACCTTCCACATCAACACGTTACTAGACGTCATGTTAACCTTCCACATCAACATGTTACTAGACGTCATGTTAACCTTCAACATGTTACTAGACGTCATGTTAACCTTCCACATCAACACGTTACTAGACGTCATGTTAACCTTCCACATCAACATGTTACTAGACGTCATGTTAACCTTCCACATCAACATGTTACTAGACGTCATGTTAACCTTCCACATCAACATGTTACTAGACATCATGTTAACCTTCCACATCAACATGTTACTAGACGTCATGTTAACCTTCCACATCAACACGTTACTAGACGTCATGTTAACCTTCCACATCAACACGTTACTAGATGTCATGTTAACCTTCCACATCAACATGTTACTAGACGTCATGTTAACCTTCCACATCAACATGTTACTAGACGTCATGTTAACCTTCAACATGTTACTAGACGTCATGTTAACCTTCCACATCAACATGTTACTAGACGTCATGTTAACCTTCCACATCAACATGTTACTAGACGTCATGTTAACCTTCCACATCAACATGTTACTAGATCTGTTATCATGTTGACATTCCAAGTCGTGCGTGCGTGTTTGTGTCCGTGCGTGCGTGTCCGTGCGTGCGTGTCCGTGCGTGCGTGTCCGTGCTTGCGTGTGTAGGTATCCGGGTGGTCAGTAATGCCGGGGGGGTGAACCCACTGGCGTGCGCTGCCGCTATACAGGAAGTAGTCAAGAAGGCGGGACTTGATCTCAAGGTCGCCGTGGTGACAGGCGATGACCTCATGGCTCAGGTATGTACGCTCAAATCGTATCCTATTTTATTGGTCACATACACATGGTTAGCAGATGTTAATGTGAGTGTAGCGAAATGCTTGTGCTTCTAGTTCCGACAATGCAGTAATATCTAACAAGTAATCTGACAATTTGCCAACAACTACCTAATACACACACATCTAAAGGGATGGAATAGGAATATGTAAATATAAATATATGGATGGCTGAGCGGCATAGGCAAGATGATATAAGATGCAGTAAATACATGTGAGATGAGTAATGTAAGATATGTAAACATTATTAAAGTGGCATTATTTAAAGTGACTAGTGATCCATTTGTTAAAGTGGCCAGTGATTGGGTCTCCATGTGGCAGCAGCCTCTCTGAGTTAGTGATGGCTGTTTAACAGTCTGATGGCCTTGAGATAGAAGCTGTTTTTCAGTCTCTCGGTCCCAGCTTTGATGCACCTGTACTGACCTCGCCTTCTGGATGATAGCGGGGTGAACAGGCAGTGGCTCGGGTGGTTGTTGTCCTTGATGATCTTTTTGGCCTTCCTGTGACATCGGGTGCTGTAGGTGTCCTGGAGGGCAGGTAGTTTGCCCCCGGTGATGCGTTGTGCAGACCTCACTACCCTCTGGAGAGCCTGCGGTTCAGGGCAGTGCAGTTGCCGTACCAGGCAGTGATACAGCCCGACAGTATGCTCTCAATTGTGCATCTGTAAAAGTTTGTGAGGGTTTTAGGTGACAAGCCAATTTTCTTCAGCCTCCTGAGGTTGAAGAGGCGCTGTTGCGCCTTCTTCACCACGCTGTCTGTGTGGGTGGACCATTTCAGTTTGTTCGTGATGTGTACACCGAGGAACTTACCACCTTCTCCACTGTTGTCCCTTTCAATGTGGATAGGGGAGTGCTCCCTCTGCTGTGTCCTGAAGTACATGATTATCTCCGCTCTTTGTCATCATCATCATCATTTAATTCTCTATTGCTTTGCATTGTTGGGGTAGGTTCCTTGTTACTTGTCAATCATTGGCTTATTGGTGAAATCAGCAGCCAGACAATATCTTCTTTAAAACTTCTTCGGGATAGGGGGCAGTATTTTCACATCCGGATGAAAAGCGTGCCCAAAGTAAACTGCCTGTCACTCAGGCCCAGAAGCTATGATATGCATATGCATGGTAGTATTGGATAGAAAACACTCTAACGTTTCTAAAACTGTTAAAATAATGTCTGTGAGTATAACAGAACTGATTTGGCAGGCGTAACCCCGAGCACAATCCATCCAGAGACATTATTTTTTGTGGTCATTGTGTTTTCCAATGATTTTCTATGGGAAACCTGATTTATTAGGGCCCAGATTGCAGTTCCTATGGCTTCCACTAGATGTCAACAGTCTTTAGAAATTGTTTGATGTTTTTCTTTTGAGAAATTAAGAAGTAGTCCTATTCTTTCTATGTCTCACTCCAGGTGGACTCTACTGTTTTGGTGCTTCACGTTGTTTTTATCCGGTATTGGAAACAGTTTATTTCGTATTAAATTTGATCAATTATTTACATTTTAGGGTACCTGAGGTTGGATTAAAAACGTTGTTTGAAATGTTTGGACCAAGTTTACAGGTAATTTATTAGATACTTTGTAGTCATATTGGGCGATTTGGAACCGGTGTATTTCTGAATCGAACGCGCCAAATAAATTGACATTTTGGGAATATAAAGAAGGAATTTATCGAACAAAACGACCATTCATTGTGTCACTGAGACATATTGATATTGCAAAAAGAAGGCATTTATTATATCGTCATTTCTGACCTTTGTGGTCATTTTTCTACCTGCCTGGTAGAAAAATGATTTTCATGTGTTTGTATGCGGGGCGCTGTCCTCAGATAATCGCATGGTTTGCTTTCGCCGTAAAGCCGTTTTGAAATCTGACACAGCGGCTGGATTAACAAGAAGTTAAGCTTCATTTTGATGTATTACATATATTTTCGTGAATGTTGAATATTGATATTTCTGTAGTTTGAATTTGGCGCTCTGCAATTTAACCGGATGTTGTCAAATCGATCCCGCTAACGGGATTGTCGCTTTAAGGGATCCCTAAGAGGTTTTAAGTAAATCAATCAAACCTTTATTAATGCAATTGCACACAGAAGATAGAAATAGAAATACTTGCAGTCAACCCCTGCCTACCTCAACACCTTCTACTCATGAGACCAAGCCCATGCATATACAGTTAGACAAACTTGCAGGAGAAAACAATAGTCCAGTGTTTTCTAAGGGCTCAGCAGTCATTTTCCATTCACGTGTGGCTTACACTGATATTTCTGACTTGTCTCTTATCTATAATATTCCCCTGCAGGGGTCTGTGTCTATGAATCTCTTTTAGCCTTGAGGCGCTTTCTCACAGACATCTTGTTTTTACTGCAGTAACGTACACATCTGCTCAGACCGTTTCCTATAAGAGGCAGAGACTAGAAAAGAACTGTGGAACAGTATTAAACCTTATAATGCATATATATATTGCTAAGCTGTGGTCCAGGACCCTATAAATGTAGTGGGGGTGGGTCTTATAGCCCTTCCCCTTCTATTAATACAACATAAGCATAATCAATTATTATCATGCATCAATCATTTTGTGCAGCCCCTATCATGACCCCAAGGTGACCCCCATTAGCATAGATTGCCAACTCCTCTCCTCCTACCTTTTCTCTCCTCCTAACCTCCTCACCTCACCTCCCCCCTCCTTTCCTCTCCTCCTCCCTCCTTTCCTCTCCTCCTCCCTCCTTTCCTCTCCTCCCCCCTCCTTTCTTTTCCTCTCCTCCTCCCTCCTCTTCCCTCCTCTCCTCCAGAAAGACAGTCTGTCTGAGGTGAGAATGGCTGATGGGGTGAGCAGGTCAAAGCTGCCTACAACCGTCCACAGTATGAATGCCTACCTGGGGTAAGTCTGGGAACGATAGAAACACAATACTGTTTTATACTGCTAGAAAAATACTGAACTATTATATACTGTTAGAACAATACTGAACTATTATATACTGTTAGAACAATACAATACTGAACTATCATATAATGTTAGAACAATACTGAACTATTATATACTGTTAGAACAATACAATACTGAACTATTATATACTGTTAGAACAATACTGAACTATTATATACTGTTAGAACAATACTGAACTATTATATACTGTTAGAACAATACTGTTCTATTATATACTGTTAGAACAATACTGAACTATTATATACTGTTAGAACAATACTGAACTATTATATACTGTTAGAACAATACTGTTCTATTATATACTGTTAGAACAATACTGAACTAGTATATACTGTTAGAACAATACTGAACTAGTATATACTGTTAGAACAATACAATACTGAACTATTATATACTGTTAGAACAATACTGTTCTATTATATACTGTTAGAACAATACTGAACTATTATATACTGTTAGAACAATACTGAACTATTATATACTGTTAGAACAATACTGAACTATTATATACTGTTAGAACAATACTGAACTATTATATACTGTTAGAACAATACTGTGCTATTATATACTGTTAGAACAATACAATACTGAACTATTATATACTGTTAGAACAATACTGTGCTATTATATACTGTTAGAACAATACTGAACTATTATATACTGTTAGAACAATACTGTGCTATTATATACTGTTAGAACAATACAATACTGAACTATTATATACTGTTAGAACAATACAATACTGAACTATTATATACTGTTAGAACAATACAATACTGAACTATTATATACTGTTAGAACAATACTGTTCTATTATATACTGTTAGAACAATACTGAACTATTATATACTGTTAGAACAATACTGAACTATTATATACTGTTAGAACAATACAATACTGAACTATTATATACTGTTAGAACAATACTGAACTATTATATACTGTTAGAACAATACAATACTGAACTATTATATACTGTTAGAACAATACAATACTGAACTATTATATACTGTTAGAACAATACAATACTGAACTATTATATACTGTTAGAACAATAATGAACTATTATATACTGTTAGAACAATACTGTTCTATTATATACTGTTAGAACAATACTGAACTATT
Source organism: Salvelinus fontinalis (assembly GCF_029448725.1). Lineage (NCBI taxonomy): Eukaryota > Metazoa > Chordata > Actinopteri > Salmoniformes > Salmonidae > Salvelinus > Salvelinus fontinalis. The sequence continues at coordinate 56,744,763 of NC_074675.1, forward strand.
ATATACTGTTAGAACAATACTGAACTATTATATACTGTTAGAACAATACAATACTGAACTATTATATACTGTTAGAACAATACTGAACTATTATATACTGTTAGAACAATACAATACTGAACTATTATATACTGTTAGAACAATACTGAACTGTTATATACTGTTAGAACAATACAATACTGAACTATTATATACTGTTAGAACAATACTGAACTATTATATACTGTTAGAACAATACTGAACTATTATATACTGTTAGAACAATACTGAACTATTATATACTGTTAGAACAATACAATACTGAACTATTATATACTGTTAGAACAATACTGAACTATTATATACTGTTAGAACAATACTGAACTATTATATACTGTTAGAACAATACTGAACTGTTATATACTGTTAGAACAATACTGAACTATTATATACTGTTAGAACAATACAATACTGAACTATTATATACTGTTAGAACAATACAATACTGAACTATTATATACTGTTAGAACAATACAATACTGAACTATTATATACTGTTAGAACAATACTGAACTATTATATACTGTTAGAACAATACTGAACTATTATATACTGTTAGAACAATACTGAACTGTTATATACTGTTAGAACAATACAATACTGAACTATTATATACTGTTAGAACAATACTGAACTATTATATACTGTTAGAACAATACTGAACTATTATATACTGTTAGAACAATACAATACTGAACTATTATATACTGTTAGAACAATACTGAACTATTATATACTGTTAGAACAATACTGTGCTATTATATACTGTTAGAACAATACAATACTGAATTATTATATACTGTTAGAACAATACAATACTGAACTGTTATATACTGTTAGAACAATACTGAACTATTATATACTGTTAGAACAATACTGAACTATTATATACTGTTAGAACAATACTGAACTATTATATACTGTTAGAACAATACTGTGCTATTATATACTGTTAGAACAATACTGTGCTATTATATACTGTTAGAACAATACAATACTGAACTATTATATACTGTTAGAACAATACAATACTGAAATATTATATACTGTTAGAACAATACTGAACTATTATATACTGTTAGAACAATACTGAACTATTATATACTGTTAGAACAATACAATACTGAACTATTATATACTGTTAGAACAATACTGAACTATTATATACTGTTAGAACAATACTGAACTGTTATATACTGTTAGAACAATACTGAACTATTATATACTGTTAGAACAATACAATACTGAACTATTATATACTGTTAGAACAATACGGAACTATTATATACTGTTAGAACAATACTGAACTATTATATACTGTTAGAACAATACAATACTGAACTATTATATACTGTTAGAACAATACGGAACTATTATATACTGTTAGAACAATACTGTGCTATTATATACTGTTAGAACAATACAATACTGAACTATTATATACTGTTAGAACAATACAATACTGAACTATTATATACTGTTAGAACAATACTGTGCTATTATATACTGTTAGAACAATACTGTGCTATTATATACTGTTAGAACAATACTGTGCTATTATATACTGTTAGAACAATACTGAACTGTTATATACTGTTAGAACAATACAATACTGAACTATTATATACTGTTAGAACAATACTGTGCTATTATATACTGTTAGAACAATACAATACTGAACTATTATATACTGTTAGAACAATACAATACTGAACTATTATATACTGTTAGAACAATACTGAACTATTATATACTGTTAGAACAATACAATACTGAACTATTATATACTGTTAGAACAATACTGAACTATTATATACTGTTAGAACAATACTGAACTATTATATACTGTTAGAACAATACTGTGCTATTATATACTGTTAGAACAATACAATACTGAACTATTATATACTGTTAGAACAATACAATACGGAACTATTATATACTGTTAGAACAATACGGAACTATTATATACTGTTAGAACAATACTGTGCTATTATATACTGTTAGAACAATACTGTGCTATTATATACTGTTAGAACAATACTGTGCTATTATATACTGTTAGAACAATACAATACTGAACTATTATATACTGTTAGAACAATACAATACTTTGCTATTATATACTACAATTAACAGTAAATATTTCACTCACAGAAGTTCCAAAAGAAAAAAAGACATTTCAAATGTCATATTATGTCTATATACAGTGTTGTAACGATGTGCAAATAGTTAAAGTACAAAAGGGAAAATAAATAAACATAAATATGGGTTGTATTTACAATGGTGTTTGTTCTTCACTGGTTGACCTTTTCTTGTGGCAACAGGTCACAAATATTGCTGCTGTGATGGCACACTGGAATTTCACCCAGTAGATATGGAAGTTTATCAAAATTGGATTTGTTTTCTAATTCTTTGTGGATCTGTGTAATCTGAGGGAAATATGTGTCTCTAATATGGTCATACATTGGGCAGGAGGTTAGGAAGTGCAGCTCAGTTTCCACCTCATTTTTTGGGCAGTGTGCACATAGCCTGTCTTCTCTTGAGAGCCAGGTCTGCCTACGGCGGCCTTTCTCAATAGCAAGGCTGTGCTCACTGAGTCTGTACATAGTCAAAGCTTTCTTTAATTTAGGGTCAGTCACAGTGGTCAGGTATTCTGCCACTGTGTACTCACGGTGTACCCCCTCTTCCCCTCTCTCCACAGTGCGGTACCCATCCAGCGGTGTCTAGACCTGGGGGCTGACATTGTAGTCACAGGGAGATGTGTGGACAGTGCTGTCGCCCTAGGACCTCTCATGCACTCTGTAGGTTACTGTGTGGGTGTGTGTGTGTGTGTGTGTACTCATCCCTCGTGCCCACATCTGTTCTTGTAACACTCAAAACACTCTCCTCAGACCTTGGGAAACAGATAACACTGATTTTACCATCTTTATTTATTTATATAGAGAGTTTGCGTGTTGTGTTGCGATATTTGTGATGGGTTGGGATGTGATGGGATGGGATGTGATGGGTTGTGATGGGTTGGGATGTGATGTGATGTGATGGGATGGGGTGTGATGGGTTGGGATGTGATGTGATGGGTTGGGATGTGATGGGTTGGGATGTGATGGGTTGGGATGTGATGTGATGGGTTGGGATGTGATGGGTTGGGATGTGATGTGTTGGGGTGTGATGGGTTGGGATGTGATGTGTTGGGATGTGATGGGTTGGGATGTGATGGGATGTGATGGGTTGGGATGTGATGTGATGGGTTGGGATGTGATGGGTTGGGATGTGATGTGATGTGATGGGATGTGTTGTGATGGGTTGGGATGTGATGGGATGTGTTGTGATGGGTTGGGATGTGATGTGATGTGATGGGATGTGTTGTGATGGGTTGGGATGTGATGTGATGTGATGGGATGTGTTGTGATGGGTTGGGATGTGATGTGATGGGTTGGGATGTGATGGGTTGGGATGTGATGGGTTGGGATGTGATGTGATGTGATGGGTTGTGATGTGATGGGTTGGGATGTGTTGTGATGGGTTGTATTGTGATGTGATGTGATGTGATGTGATGGGGTGTGATGGGTTGTGATGTGATGGGTTGGGATGTGATGGGTTGTGATGTGATGGGTTGGGATGTGATGGGTTGTGATGGGATGGGATGTGATGGTTTGGGATGTGATGGGTTGTATTGTGTTATCTTTCTGACAGTTTGGGTGGAAGCAAAACAACTATGACCTGTTGGCAGCTGGGAGGTAAACACACACACTTTGTTATTTTGTTTGTTTCCTTGCATGAGCACAGTGAAGGTTACTATAAGCCATGAGCACAGTGAAGGTTACTATAAGCCATGAGCACAGTGAAGATTACTATAAGCCATGAGCACAGTGAAGATTACTATAAGCCATGAGCACAGTGAAGATTACTATAAGCCATGAGCACAGTGAAGGTTACTATAAGGCATGAGCACAGTGAAGGTTACTATAAGCCATGAGCACAGGGAAGGTTACTATAAGCCATGAGCACAGTGAAGATTACTATAAGCCATGAGCACAGTGAAGGTTACTATAAGCCATGAGCACAGGGAAGGTTACTATAAGCCATGAGCACAGTGAAGGTTACTATAAGCCATGATCACAGGGAAGGTTACTATAAGCCATGAGCACAGTGAAGGTTACTATAAGCCATGAGCACAGTGAAGGTTACTATAAGCCATGAGCACAGTGAAGGTTACTATAAGCCATGAGCACAGTGAAGGTTACTATAAGCCATGAGCACAGTGAAGGTTACTATGAGGCATGAGCACAGTGAAGGTTACTATGAGGATAAGCTGTTCCAGAATACAGTAGTTTAAATGATCTTTAAACCTTGCTCCCTCTCTCAGTCTTGCAGGCCATCTCATAGAGTGTGGTGCCCAGGCAACAGGTGGCATCTTCACAGACTGGCACACAGTACCCGACTGGTGAGGACATTATACAGTTATGTCCCATTTCCTGTCCCAATGCTAGCTCCATCTGCTATCTCTTATGATAGAACAATATTATACACTAATGTCTTTCTTATCTCTTACCGGTGAATTTAATACTGTTACTACCAATACTACTACTACTACCAATACAACTACTACTACTACTACTACTACCAATACTACTACTACTACCAATACTACTACTACTACTACTACTACTACTACTACTACTACTACCAATACTACTACTACCAATACTACTACTACTACTACTACCAATACAACTACTACTACTACTACTACTACCAATACTACTACTACTACCAATACTACTACTACTACTACTACTACTACCAATACTACTACTACCAATACTACTACTACTACTACTACTACCAATACTACTACTACTACTACCAATACTACTATTACTACTAATACAACAACTACTACTACTACTACCAATACTACTACTACTACTACCAATACTACTACTACTACCAATACTACTACTACTACTACTACTACTACTACTACTACTACCAATACCACTACTACCAATACTACTACTACTACTACTACCAATACAACTACTACTACTACTACTACTACTACCAATACTACTACTACTACCAATACTACTACTACTACTACTACTACTACTACTACTACCAATACTACTACTACCAATACTACTACTACTACTACTACCAACACAACTACTACTACTACTACTACTACCAATACTACTACTACCAATACTACTACTACCAATACTACTACTACTACCAATACTACTACTACTACTACTACTACTACTACCAATACTACTACTACCAATACTACTACTACTACTACCAATACTACTACTACTACTACTACCAATACTACTACTACTACTACCAATACTACTACTACTACTACTACTACTACTACTACCAATACTACTACTACTACTACTACCAATACTACTACTACTACTACCAATACTACTACGACTACTACCAATACTACTACGACTACTACCAATACTACTACCAATACTACTACTACCAATACTACAACTACTACTACTACCAATACAACTACTACTACTACTACTACTACAACTACTACTACTACTACTACTACTACTACTACCAATACTACTACCAATACTACTACTACTACTACTACCAATACAACTACTACTACTACTACTACTACCAATACTACTACTACTACTACTACTACTACTACCAATACTACTACTACCAATACTACTACTACTACTACCAATACAACTACTACTACTACTACTGCCAATACTACTACTACTACCAATACAACTACTACTACTACTACTACCAATACAACTACTACGACTACTACTACTACTACTACTACTACTACCAATACTATTACTACTACTACCAATACTACTACTACGACTGCCAATACTACTACAACGACTACTACTACTACTACTACTACCGATACCAATACTACTACTACTACTACTACTGATACAACAACTACTACTACTACGACTACTACCAATACTACTACTACTACTACTACCAATACTACTACTACCAATACTACTACTACTACTACTACCAATACAACTACTACTACTACTACTACTACTACCAATACAACTACTACTACTACTACTACCAATACAACTACTACGACTACTACTACTACTACTACCAATACTATTACTACTACTACCAATACTACTACTACGACTGCCAATACTACTACAACGACTACTACTACTACTACTACTACCGATACCAATACTACTACTACTACTGATACAAATACAACAACAACTACTACTACTACTACTACTACTACCAATACTACTACTACGGATACCAATACTACTACTGATACAAATACTACTACAACAATACTACCACTACTACTATTACCAATACTACTATTACTACGAATGCTACTACTACCAATACTACTGCAACAATACCACCACTACTACTACTACCACTACTACTATTACCAATACTACTATTACTGCGACTACTACTACTACTACCAATACTACTACTGATACCACTACTACTACTACTACTACTACTACTACTACTACTACTACTACTACTACTATCAATACTACTACTACTACTACTACTACTACTACTACTACTACTACTATCAATACTACTACTACTACTACTGATACCAATACTACTACTGATACCAATACTACTACTGATACCGATACTACTGCAACAATACTACCACGACTACTGCTGCCACTACTACTATTAACAATACTACTATTACTACGACTACTACTACTACTACTACCAATACTACTGCGGCTACAATACTACTACTGCTCCAATACTACTACATATACCAATACTACTACTGCTACCAATACTACTATTACTACTTCTACCAATAATAATGCCACTACTACTATTACCAATGATACTACCACTACGACTATAACCAATACTACTATTACTACTAATATTACTACTACCACCGATACTACTACTACTACTACTACTACTACTGCTAATACCACTACTAGCACTACCAATACTACTATTACTACTACTATTACCAATACTACTACTACTACTACTACTACTACAACTACTACTACCAATACTACCAATACTACTACCAATACTACCACTACTGCTACTACCACTACTAGTGCCACCCATACTACTAGTACTACTACTTTTACCAATAATACTACTACTACTACTACTACTACCAATACTACTATTACTACTACTACCACTGCTACTATTACCAATACTACTACTACTACTATTACTACTACTTTTACCAATACTACTATTACTACTACTACTACTACTGCCAATACTACCACTACTACTATTACCAATACTACTATTACCTCTACTGCTACTACTACTACCACTCCTACTATAACCAATACTACTATTACTACTACTGCTAATACTACTATTACTACTACTAACACTACTGCTACTACTACTACTGCTACTACCAATACTACTGCTAATACTACCAATACTAATATTACTACTACTACCACTACTGCTACTACCACTACTAGTACCACCAATACTGCTATTACTACTACTATTACAAATAATACTACCGATACTACTACTACTACTACTACTAATAGCAATACTACTGCTAATACTACCAATACTGCTATTACTACTACTATTGCCAATAATTTTACCAATACTACTATTACTACTACTCCACTACTACTACTGCCAATACTACCACTACTACTACTACCAATACTACTATTACTACTACTTTTACCAGTAATTCTACAAATAATACTACTGCTACCAATACTAATACTACTACTACCAATACATTTACATTTAAGTCATTTAGCAGATGCTCTTATCCAGAGCGACTTACCAATACTACTACTACTACCACCAATACTACTACTACCAAATCTACTACTACTCTGACTGACTCTCTCCTCCCACCCTCTTTCTCTCTCTTCCCCCACTTCCCCTCCCCCTTCTTCTCTCCCTCCCTCCCCCTTCTTCTCTCCCTCCCTCCCCCTACTTCTCTCCCTCCCTCCCCCTACTTCTCTCCCTCCCTCCCCCTACTTCTCTCCCTCACTCCCCCTACTTCTCTCCCTCCCTCCCCCTACTTCCCTCCCCTTCCCTCCCTCCCCTACTTCTCTCCCTCCCTCCCCCTACTTCCCTCCCTCCCTCCCTCCCTCCCCCTACTTCTCTCCCTCCCTCCCCCTACTTCTCTCCCTCCCTCCCTCCCTCCCTCCCTCCCTCCCTCCCTCCCTCCCTCCCTCCCTCCCTCCCTCCCCTACTTCTCTCCCTCCCTTCCCTCCCTCCCTCCCTCCCTCCCTCCCCCTACTTCTCTCCCTCACTCCCTCCCTCCCTCACTCCCCCTACTTCTCTCCCTCCCTCCCCCTACTCTCTCCCTCCCTTCCCTCCCTCCCTCCCTCCCTCCCTACTTCTCTCCCTCCCTCCCTACTTCTCTCCCTCCCTTCCCTCCCTCCCTCCCTCCCTCCCTACTTCTCTCCCTCCCTCCCTACTTCTCTCCCTCCCTTCCCTCCCTCCCTCCCTCCCTACTTATCTCCCTCCCTCCCTCCCTCCCTCCCTCCCTCCCTCCCTCCCTCCCTCCCTCCCTACTTATCTCCCTCCCTCCCTCCCTCCCTACTTCTCTCCCTCCCTCCCTACATCTCTCCCTCCCTTCCCTCCCTCCCTCCCTCCCTCCCTCCCTCCCCCCACTTCTCTCCCTCCCTCCCCCTACTTCTCTCCCTCCCTCCCTCCCTACTTCTCTCCCTCCCTCCCTCCCTACTTCTCTCCCTCCCTCCCTCCCTCCCTCCCTCCCTCCCTCCCTCCCTCCCTACTTCTCTCCCTCCCTCCCTCCCTACTTCTCTCCCTCCCTCCCTACTTCTCTCCCTCCCTCCCTCCCTCCCTCCCTCCCTCCCTCCCTCCCCCTACTTCTCTCCCTCCCTGCCCTCCCCCTACTTCTCTCCCTCCCTGCCCCTACTTCTCCCTCCCTCCCTCCCTCCCTCCCCTCCCTCCTCCCTCCCTCCCCCTACTTCTCTCCCTCCCTCCCCCTACTTCTCTCCCTCCCTCCCCCTACTTCTCTCCCTCCCTCCCTACTTCTCTCCCTCCCTCCCTCCCCCTACTTC
>NC_074675.1:56754008-56784008 GCF_029448725.1 Salvelinus fontinalis
GTCCATCATGTAAAGAGAAGGATGTAGCCTAGGTAACGGTGGTGACCTGTTAACAGTCCATCATGTAAAGAGAAGGATGTAGCCTAGGTAACGGTGGTGACCTGTTAACAGTCCATCATGTAAAGAGAAGGGTGTAGCCTAGGTAACGGTGGTGACCTGTTAACAGTCCATAATGTAAAGAGAAGGATGTAGCCTAGGTAACGGTGGTGACCTGTTAACAGTCCATCATGTAAAGAGAAGGATGTAGCCTAGGTAACGGTGGTGACCTGTTAACAGTCCATCATGTAAAGAGAAGGATGTAGCCTAGGTAACGGTGGTGACCTGTTAACAGTACATCATGTAAAGAGAAGGATGTAGCCTAGGTAACGGTGGTGACCTGTTAACAGTCCATCATGTAAAGAGAAGGGTGTAGCCTAGGTAACGGTGGTGACCTGTTAACAGTCCATCATGTAAAGAGAAGGATGTAGCCTAGGTAACGGTGGTGACCTGTTAACAGTCCATCATGTAAAGAGAAGGGTGTAGCCTAGGTAACGGTGGTGACCTGTTAACAGTCCATAATGTAAAGAGAAGGATGTAGCCTAGGTAACGGTGGTGACCTGTTAACAGTCCATCATGTAAAGAGAAGGATGTAGCCTAGGTAACGGTGGTGACCTGTTAACAGTCCATCATGTAAAGAGAAGGATGTAGCCTAGGTAACGGTGGTGACCTGTTAACAGTCCATCATGTAAAGAGAAGGATGTAGCCTAGGTAACGGTGGTGACCTCTTAGCAGTCCATCATGTAAAGAGAAGGATGTAGCCTAGGTAACGGTGGTGACCTGTTAACAGTCCATCATGTAAAGAGAAGGATGTAGCCTAGGTAACGGTGGTGACCTGTTAACAGTCCATAATGTAAAGAGAAGGATGTAGCCTAGGTAACGGTGGTGACTTGTTAACAGTCCATCATGTAAAGAGAAGGATGTAGCCTAGGTAACGGTGGTGACCTCCTAGCAGTCCATCATGTAAAGAGAAGGGTGTAGCCTAGGTAACGGTGGTGACCTCTTAGCAGTCCATCATGTAAAGAGAAGGGTGTAGCCTAGGTAACGGGGGTGACCTATTAACAGTCCATCATGTAAAGAGAAGGATGTAGCCTAGGTAACGGTGGTGACCTGTTAACAGTCCATCATGTAAAGAGAAGGATGTAGCCTAGGTAACGGTGGTGACCTGTTAACAGTACATCATGTAAAGAGAAGGATGTAGCCTAGGTAACGGTGGTGACCTGTTAACAGTCCATCATGTAAAGAGAAGGATGTAGCCATGGTAACGGTGGTGACCTGTTAACAGTCCATCATGTAAAGAGAAGGATGTAGCCTAGGTAACGGTGGTGACCTGTTAGCAGTCCATCATGTAAAGAGAAGGATGTAGCCTAGGTAACGGTGGTGACCTGTTAACAGTCCATCATGTAAAGAGAAGGATGTAGCCTAGGTAACGGTGGTGACCTCTTAGCAGTCCATCATGTAAAGAGAAGGATGTAGCCTAGGTGACGGTGGTGACCTGTTAACAGTCCATCATGTAAAGAGAAGGATGTAGCCATGGTAACGGTGGTGACCTGTTAACAGTCCATAATTTAAAGAGAAGGATGTAGCCTAGGTAACGGTGGTTACCTGTTAACAGTCCATCATGTAAAGAGAAGGATGTAGCCTAGGTAACGGTGGTGACCTGTTAACAGTCCATCATGTAAAGAGAAGGATGTAGCCTAGGTAACGGTGGTGACCTGTTAACAGTCCATCATGTAAAGAGAAGGATGTAGCCTAGGTAACGGTGGTGACCTGTTAACAGTCCATCATGTAAAGAGAAGGATGTAGCCTAGGTAACGGTGGTGACCTGTTAACAGTCCATCATGTAAAGAGAAGGATGTAGCCTAGGTAACGGTGGTGACCTGTTAACAGTCCATCATGTAAAGAGAAGGATATAGCCTAGGTAACGGTGGTGACCTGTTAACAGTCCATCATGTAAAGAGAAGGATGTAGCCTAGGTAACGGTGGGGACCTGTTAACAGTCCATCATGTAAAGAGAAGGGTATAGCCTAGGTAACGGTGGTGACCTGTTAACAGTCCATCATGTAAAGAGAAGGATGTAGCCTAGGTAACGGTGGTGACCTGTTAGCAGTCCATCATGTAAAGAGAAGGGTGTAGCCTAGGTAACGGTGGTGACCTGTTAACAGTCCATAATGTAAAGAGAAGGATGTAGCCTAGGTAACGGTGGTGACCTGTTAACAGTCCATCATGTAAAGAGAAGGATGTAGCCTAGGTAACGGTGGTGACCTGTTAACAGTCCATAATGTAAAGAGAAGGATGTAGCCTAGGTAACGGTGGTGAAGGGGTGTGTAGTGTCACTTAGGGGTTCCCCGTCTCCAGGGGTAACGTAGCAGAATGTGTGACATCACAGCGTTCTTGTTTATAATGTAACCGCTGCTCGGTTCACAGCCAGACACATCCTGACTCTACAGGATAAAGAACAGAGCTTAGACAAACCAAGAAAACAACTACAAACAACATTAAAGGAACCTGAAGACAACTTTTAAAAAACATTAAAGGAACCTAAAGACAACTTTAAAACAACTTCTAGGAAACAATAACTGGTTGGATTACAACTCGAAGAGACAAGGAATTGTTTTTCCTACAGATACTGTACTATCATTATTATTATTATTTACACTCCTGAAGAACAATATCATTTATTATTTTGACCTTTTTTTAGTTTTTTTTGTTTTTCTTCTCAAACAAAGATGGTTGCTTCATCTTCTTCTTCCACCCTTACCCTTCGTCTCCTCCTCATCCTCCTCTCTCTGTCACTGAGTGTGGAGTCTCGACTCTCGTCCCAACCCTCGCCCCGACCATCACCTCGGAAACACGACACACAGGTAAGTGAGGTGCCTTTTTCAACACCCGAGGGCCCGTCTTCACAGAGGGGATCTGATCCTACTCTGAGACGCTTTGTGAATACGGACCCAGGGAGTATGTACCAGTGTTGTGTAAAGTTATACTGTCTCATGTTGGTTCAAGGCCAGACAACAGGACCTTAGTAGAGCTGAGGGAGAGAGAGGACGCTGGGTGATACATGTCCTCTACAGTGGAGGTGTTTGAGAACCAGATGAGATGCCAGGGGAACAGTGGGTCAGGGAGAGAGAGTACGCTGGGTGATACATGTCCTCTACAGTGGAGGTGTTTGAGAACCAGATGAGATGCCAGGGGAACAGTGGGTCAGCGAGAGAGAGTACGCTGGGTGATACATGTCCTCTACAGTGGAGGTGTTTGAGAACCAGATGAGATGCCAGGGGAACAGTGGGTCAGCGAGAGAGAGTACGCTGGGTGATACATGTCCTCTACAGTGGAGGTGTTTGAGAACCAGATGAGATGCCAGGGGAACAGTGGGTCAGCGAGAGAGAGGACGCTGGGTGATACATGTCCTCTACAGTGGAGGTGTTTGAGAACCAGATGAGATGCCAGGGGAACAGTGGGTAAGGGAGAGAGAGACTTATTTTTACAGTGGTGGGAAAAGGACCCAATTGTCATACTTGAGTAAAAGTAAAGATACCGCAATAGAAAATGACTCCAGTAAAAGTGTAAGTCACCCAGTAAAATACTACTGGAGTAAAAGTCTAAAAGTATTTGGTTTTAAATATACTCAAGTATCAACAGTCAAAGTATAAATCATTTCAAATTCCTTATATTAAGCAAAGTAGACGATTGTCTTGTTTTATTATTTACAGAAAGCCAGGGGCATGCTCCAACTCTCAGATATCATTTACAAATGAAGCATGTGTTTAGTGAGTCCTCCAGATCAGAGGCAGTAGAGATGACCAGGGATGTTCTCTGTTTAGTGAGTCCTCCAGATCAGAGGCAGTAGGGATGACCAGGGATGTTCTCTGTTTAGTGAGTCCTCCAGATCAGAGGCAGTAGGGGTGACCGGGGATGTTCTCTGTTTAGTGAGTCCACCAGATCGGTGGCAGTAGGGATGACCAGGGATGTTCTCTGTTTAGTGAGTCCTCCAGATCAGAGGCAGTAGGGATGACCAGGGATGTTCCCTGTTTATTGAGTCCTCCAGATCGGTGGCAGTAGGGATGACCAGGGATGTTCTCTGTTTAGTGAGTCCTCCAGATCAGAGGCAGTAGGGATGACCAGGGATGTTCTCTGTTTAGTGAGTCCGCCAGATCAGAGGCAGTAGGGATGACCAGGGATGTTCTCTGTTTAGTGAGTCCGCCAGATCAGAGGCAGTAGGGATGACCAGGGATGTTCTCTGTTTAGTGAGTCCTCCAGATCAGAGACAGTAGGGATGACCAGGGATGTTCTCTGTTTAGTGAGTCCTCCAGATCAGAGGCAGTAGGGATGACCAGGGATGTTCTCTGTTTAGTGAGTCCTCCAGATCAGAGGCAGTAGGGATGACCAGGGATGTTCTCTGTTTAGTGAGTCCGCCAGATCAGAGGCAGTAGAGATGACCAGGGATGTTCTCTGTTTAGTGAGTCCTCCAGATCAGAGGCAGTAGGGATGACCAGGGATGTTCCCTTGATAAGTGAGTGACTTAGAGCATTTTCCTTTCCTGTTAAGCATTCGAAAGGTAACCAGGACTTTTGGATGTTTGGAGTAAAAAGTACATTATTTTCTTTAGGAATGTAGCGAAGTAAAAGTAAAAGTTGTCAAAAATATAAATAGTAAAGTAAAGATACCCCAAAAAGTAGTACTTAAGTAGTACTTTAAAGTATTTTACTTAAGTACTTTACACCACTGTTCATTTATCAATATTATACTGAACAAAAATATAAATGCAACATCCAAACAATTTTAAGTATTTTACTGAGTATTTTACTGAGTATTTTACTGAGTATTTTACTGAGTATTTTACTGAGTATTTTACTGAGTATTTTACTGAGTATTTTCCTGAGTATTTTACTAAGTATTTTACTACAGTATCAGGAAATTAGTCCATTGTAATACATTCTCTTTAAATCTATGGATTTCACATGACTGGGAACACAGATATGCATCTGTTGGTTAAAAATACCTTATAAAAGGTAGGGGTGTGGATCAGAAAACCAGTCGGTATCTGGTGTGACCACCATCTGCCTCATGGAGCGCGACATCTTCACACAGAGTTGATCAGGCTGTTGAATGTTGCCCCACTCCTCTTCAATGGCTGTGTGAAGTTGCTGGATATTGAACTGGAACATGCTGTTATACACATCAATCCAGAGCATCCCAAACATGCTCAATGGGTGACATGTCTGGTGAGTATGCAGGCCATGGAAGAACTGGGACATTTTCAGCTTCCAGGAATTGTGTCCAGAACTTGCAACATGAGGCCGTGCATTATCATGCTGAAACATGAGGTGATGGCGGAGGATGAATGGCATGATAATGGGCCTCAGGATCTCATGACGGTATCTCAGTGCATTCACATTGCCATCGATAAAATGCAATTGTGTTTGTTGTCTGTAGCTTATGCCTGCCCATACCATAACCCCAACACCACCATGGGGCACTCTGTTCACAACGTTGACACCAACAAAACGCTCGCCCACACATCGCCATACACATGGTCTGCGGTTGTGAGTCCAAAATGCCAAAATCTCAAAAACAACGTTGGAGGTGGCTTATGGTAGAGAAATGAACATTACATTCTTTGGCAACAGCTCTGGTAGACATTCCTGCAGTCAGCATGCCAATTACACACTCCCTCAAAACTTGAGACATCTGTGGCATTTTAACATTTTAGGGTGGCCGTTTATTGTCCCCAGCACAAGGTGCACCTGTGTAATGATCATGCTGTGTAATCAGATTCTTGATATGCCACACCTGTCAGGTGGATGAATTATCCTGTCAAAGGAGAAACGTTCACTAACAGGGATGGAAACACATTGTGAAATAAATGTGAGAGAAATCAGATTTTTGTGCTTATCGAACATTTCTACAATATCTTATTTCAGCTCGTGAAAAATCAGACCAACACTTTCCATGTTGAGTTTATATTTTTGTTCAGTGTTCATAGAAACTATTCTAAAATACTAGTTATGAATGGAATTTAGAATGTTTGTACGTATAGAAAAAGTGTGATTTATCAAATGATCCTACGAGCATTATTCACACATCAGTAGGACATAACCATTGATGAATACCACTTGTTCTCAGCTTCAGTCCTAGTACACAACCTTGGCTATTTGCATTGTGAAACGCCCCTAATTATGGTCAAAAATCCCTTTAAATCCTGTGGTAAACAACTGTGTGTCATGAAATATGGCATTGCCAAAAAAAAAAACTCCCCAAAAACAACTTTTCCAAAACTGAAATAGGGGGCTGGTGGAGAAGGTTGAGTACAACCAAAATGTTTTATTTGGCTCAGTTGTGGCTTGTCCAGTAAAAATAATACCATACTGGAGCTACAAAGACAGGAGGACCATTAGGACAATTCAACGACAGGACCATTAGGACAATTCAACGACAGGACCATTAGGACAATTCAACGACAGGACCATTAGGACAATTCAACAACAGGACCATTAGGACAATTCAACAACAGGACCATTAGGACAATTCAACGACAGGACCATTACGACAATTCAACGACAGGACCATTACGACAATTCAACAACAGGACCATTAGGACAATTCAACGACAGGACCATTAGGACAATTCAACAACAGGACCATTAGGACAATTCAACGACAGGACCATTAGGACAATTCAACGACAGGACCATTACGACAATTCAACGACAGGACCATTAGGACAATTCAACGACAGGACCATTACGACAATTCAACGACAGGACCATTAGGACAATTCAACGACAGGACCATTAGGACAATTCAACAACAGGACCATTAGGACAATTCAACGACAGGACCATTAGGACAATTCAACGACAGGACCATTAGGACAATTCAACGACAGGACCATTAGGACAATTCAACAACAGGACCATTAGGACAATTCAACAACAGGACCATTAGGACAATTCAACAACAGGACCATTAGGACAATTCAACGACAGGACCATTAGGACAATTCAACGACAGGACCATTAGGACAATTCAACAACAGGACCATTAGGACAATTCAACGACAGGACCATTAGGACAATTCAACGACAGGACCATTACGACAATTCAACGACAGGACCATTAGGACAATTCAACGACAGGACCATTAGGACAATTCAACGACAGGACCATTAGGACAATTCCACGACAGGACCATTAGGACAATTCAACGACAGGACCATTAGGACAATTCAACGACAGGACCATTAGGACAATTCAACGACAGGACCATTAGGACAATTCAACGACAGGACCATTAGGACAATTCAACAACAGGACCATTAGGACAATTCAACGACAGGACCATTAGGACAATTCAACGACAGGACCATTAGGACAATTCAACGACAGGACCATTAGGACAATTCAACGACAGGACCATTAGGACAATTCAACGACAGGACCATTAGGACAATTCAACGACAGGACCATTACGACAATTCAACGACAGGACCATTAGGACAATTCAACGACAGGACCATTAGGACAATTCAACGACAGGACCATTAGGACAATTCAACGACAGGACCATTAGGACAATTCAAGTTGCTTTAGCAATGGCAAATATACTTCAAATGAGTAGGCAACACTCACCAGTCATCCATCCATCCTCACCAGTCATCCATCTATCCTCACCAGTCATCCATCTATCCTCACCAGTCATCCATCCATCCTCACCAGTCATCCATCCATCCTCACCAGTCATCCATCCATCCTCACCAGTCATCCATCCATCTATCCTCACCAGTCATCCATCCATCCTCAACAGTCATCCATCCATCTATCCTCACCAGTCATCCATCCATCCTCACCAGTCATCCATCCATCCTCAACAGTCATCCATCCATCTATCCTCACCAGTCATCCATCCATCCTCAACAGTCATCCATCCATCCTCACCAGTCATCCATCCATCCTCACCAGTCATCCATCCATCCTCACCAGTCATCCATCCATCCTCACCAGTCATCCATCTATCCTCACCAGTCATCCATCCATCCTCACCAGTCATCCATCCATCCTCACCAGTCATCCATCCATCCTCACCAGTCATCCATCCATCCTCACCAGTCATCCATCTATCCTCACCAGTCATCCATCCATCCTCACCAGTCATCCATCCATCCTCACCAGTCATCCATCCATCCTCACCAGTCATCCATCCATCCTCAACAGTCATCCATCCATCTATCCTCAACAGTCATCCATCCATCCATCCTCACCAGTCATCCATCCATCCTCACCAGTCATCCATCTATCCTCACCAGTCATCCATCCATCCATCCTCACCAGTCATCCATCTATCCTCACCAGTCATCCATCCATCCTCACCAGTCATCCATCCATCCTCACCAGTCATCCATCCATCCTCACCAGTCATCCATAAATCCTCACCAGTCATCCATCCTCACCAGTCATCCATCCATCCTCACCAGTCATCCCTCCATCCATTCCCACCAGTCATCCATCCATCCATTCCCACCAGTCATCCATCCATCCTCACCAGTCATCCATCCATTCCCACCAGTCATCCATCCATCCTCACCAGTCATCCATCCATCCTCACCAGTCATCCATCCATCCTCACCAGTCATCCATCCATCCTCACCAGTCATCCATCCATCCTCAACAGTCATCCATCCATCTATCCTCAACAGTCATCCATCCATCCATCCTCACCAGTCATCCATCCATCCTCACCAGTCATCCATCCTCAACAGCTCCCTCTTGTAGGTGTATAGGCCAACATTGAGGTTCTGCAGAATAAACGAGTCGTGGGTTTCGCCTGGCCACCTGGTCACCTGGCCACCTGGTCACCTGATTCAGCCGTCTTTTGCCAATAAGAGCCTTTTCTGTTCACATAGTTGGACTGGTTTTGGTTTGATGCTTTTATGGTCGATGTGGGGGCAGTCTATTGCTCTGTTCCCATTGGTGGCAAAGAAACGCCTCTTGGATTAAACCTGTTGTGTAACGGTGTATGGAAACGATATGTTACTGTTCATTTAGCTGACGATGGAAACGATATGTTACTGTTCATTTAGCTGACGATGGAAACGATATGTTACTGTTCATTTAGCTGATGGAAACGATATGTTACTGTTCATTTAGCTGACGATGGAAACGATATGTTACTGTTCATTTAGCTGATGATGGAAACGATATGTTACTGTTCATTTAGCTGACGATGGAAACGATATGTTACTGTTCATTTAGCTGACGATGGAAACGATATGTTACTGTTCATTTAGCTGATGGAAACGATATGTTACTGTTCATTTAGCTGACGATGGAAACGATATGTTACTGTTCATTTAGCTGACGATGGAAACGATATGTTACTGTTCATTTAGCTGATGATGGAAACGATATGTTACTGTTCATTTAGCTGATGATGGAAACGATATGTTACTGTTCATTTAGCTGATGGAAACGATATGTTACTGTTCATTTAGCTGATGATGGAAACGATATGTTACTGTTCATTTAGCTGATGGAAACGATATGTTACTGTTCATTTAGCTGACGATGGAAACGATATGTTACTGTTCATTTAGCTGATGGAAACGATATGTTACTGTTCATTTAGCTGATGATGGAAACGATATGTTACTGTTCATTTAGCTGACGATGGAAACGATATGTTACTGTTCATTTAGCTGATGGAAACTATATGTTACTGTTCATTTAGCTGACGATGGAAACGATATGTTACTGTTCATTTAGCTGATGATGGAAACGATATGTTACTGTTCATTTAGCTGATGATGGAAACGATATGTTACTGTTCATTTAGCTGACGATGGAAACGATATGTTACTGTTCATTTAGCTGATGATGGAAACGATATGTTACTGATCATTTAGCTGACGATGGAAACGATATGTTACTGTTCATTTAGCTGACGATGGAAACGATATGTTACTGTTCATTTAGCTGATGATGGAAACGATATGTTACTGTTCATTTAGCTGATGATGGAAACGATATGTTACTGTTCATTTAGCTGATGATGGAAACGATATGTTACTGTTCATTTAGCTGATGGAAACGATATGTTACTGTTCATTTAGCTGACGATGGAAACGATATGTTACTGTTCATTTAGCTGATGGAAACGATATGTTACTGTTCATTTAGCTGACGATGGAAACGATATGTTACTGTTCATTTAGCTGACGATGGAAACGATATGTTACTGTTCATTTAGCTGATGATGGAAACGATATGTTACTGTTCATTTAGCTGATGATGGAAACGATATGTTACTGTTCATTTAGCTGACGATGGAAACGATATGTTACTGTTCATTTAGCTGATGATGGAAACGATATGTTACTGTTCATTTAGCTGACGATGGAAACGATATGTTACTGTTCATTTAGCTGACGATGGAAACGATATGTTACTGTTCATTTAGCTGATGGAAACGATATGTTACTGTTCATTTAGCTGATGATGGAAACGATATGTTACTGTTCATTTAGCTGATGATGGAAACGATATGTTACTGTTCATTTAGCTGACGATGGAAACGATATGTTACTGTTCATTTAGCTGATGATGGAAACGATATGTTACTGTTCATTTAGCTGACGATGGAAACGATATGTTACTGTTCATTTAGCTGACGATGGAAACGATATGTTACTGTTCATTTAGCTGATGATGGAAACGATATGTTACTGTTCATTTAGCTGATGATGGAAACGATATGTTACTGTTCATTTAGCTGATGGAAACGATATGTTACTGTTCATTTAGCTGACGATGGAAACGATATGTTACTGTTCATTTAGCTGATGGAAACGATATGTTACTGTTCATTTAGCTGATGATGGAAACGATATGTTACTGTTCATTTAGCTGATGATGGAAACGATATGTTACTGTTCATTTAGCTGATGGAAACGATATGTTACTGTTCATTTAGCTGACGATGGAAACGATATGTTACTGTTCATTTAGCTGATGATGGAAACGATATGTTACTGATCATTTAGCTGACGATGGAAACGATATGTTACTGTTCATTTAGCTGACGATGGAAACGATATGTTACTGTTCATTTAGCTGATGATGGAAACGATATGTTACTGTTCATTTAGCTGATGGAAACGATATGTTACTGATCATTTAGCTGACGATGGAAACGATATGTTACTGTTCATTTAGCTGACGATGGAAACGATATGTTACTGTTCATTTAGCTGATGGAAACGATATGTTACTGTTCATTTAGCTGATGATGGAAACGATATGTTACTGTTCATTTAGCTGACGATGGAAACGATATGTTACTGTTCATTTAGCTGATGGAAACGATATGTTACTGTTCATTTAGCTGACGATGGAAACGATATGTTACTGTTCATTTAGCTGACGATGGAAACGATATGTTACTGTTCATTTAGCTGACGATGGAAACGATATGTTACTGTTCATTTAGCTGACAATGGAAACGATATGTTACTGTTCATTTAGCTGACGATGGAAACGATATGTTACTGTTCATTTAGCTGACGATGGAAACGATATGTTACTGTTCATTTAGCTGACGATGGAAACGATATGTTACTGTTCATTTAGCTGACGATGGAAACGATATGTTACTGTTCATTTAGCTGATGGAAACGATATGTTACTGATCATTTAGCTGACGATGGAAACGATATGTTACTGTTCATTTAGCTGACGATGGAAACGATATGTTACTGTTCATTTAGCTGACGATGGAAACGATATGTTACTGTTCATTTAGCTGATGGAAACGATATGTTACTGTTCATTTAGCTGACGATGGAAACGATATGTTACTGTTCATTTAGCTGGTGATGGAAACGATATGTTACTGTTCATTTAGCTGACGATGGAAACGATATGTTACTGTTCATTTAGCTGGTGATTGCATCCAAAACATCAACTCATCGAGGGATGTGAGACGCTGAAGTGGCCGTTGCCAAAAACCAGAGGATGTTCACCAGAATGGCATGTGTTTGCCTTTCTAAAGTCCTATAACGGAAATTACACTGTATCTGATGAGCCGGTCTTCAGTCTTCAGTCTTTAACCTCTTTCTGCTAAAAAAGTCCCAGGTCTCTAAAAACGCGCTCTCTGCGAAATGAGGCTTGAGCCAGATCTTCCAATCAAATGTATTTATAAAGCCCTTCTTTCATCAGCTGATGTCTCAAAGTACTGTACAGAAACCCAGCCTAAAACCCCAAACAGCAAGCAATGCAGTTATAGAAGCACGGTGGCTAGGAAAAACTCCCTAGAAAGGCCAGAACCTAGGAAGAAACCTAGAGAGGACCCAGGCTATGAGGGGTGGCCAGTCCTCTTCTGGCTGTGCCGGGTGGACATGATAACATCAGCCTCGCTCATTGGATTTCCATTATCTCAGTCGTTTATAGGATTTACAAAATGGTTTACCTTTCACACGTACAGTACCTGTAATTTAACAAATTACTACTTTATATGAATTATTATCGTGACAAATGCACTGATGCCCCTTCTCTCTCCCTCTTCTCCTCCCCTCCTCCCACCCCCCTCTCTCCCTTCCCTCCCTCCAGGTACTAGATAATCTCTTCAGCGCTCAGCTCCGCTCTCTGATCCTCAACCAACCAGACATCACCTCTGAAGGTTCCACATCTGGCCCCTCCCATTCTCCCTCCCAGGGATTGGCTGGTCGTGCCATGGGGGCGGGTCCTGTGGTCCCCAGGTTGTTCCTAGACTTTCTGCGCCGCCAGAGGATGTTCCGTGGGGGGAGCAGGAGGAGCGCCACCGCCAGGGGATGCTTCGGCATGAAGGTGGACCGCATCGGATCTATCAGCGGTCTGGGATGCTGATTGGACAACCGCCAGTGGCCTTGTGTTCTGATTGGCTATCTTTCACCCCACTACTTCCTGTGTGTGTCAGAGACCGAGGGAAGGCTGGGAGATCTCTAACTGACAGACGGATTCCCATCCCTTGATATCTAACCCCTGAACTATGAACTGTGATCCTGTGTGACTGTAGAGGTCATCTCCCTAAACCCCACGTGACCTATAGGTGGTCTTCCATGTGAGAGCTGATACTAATGACCTTTGACCTCTAACCCCTGGCTCTGTTACAGCCAGTACAACTAACCTATGGGGTGTGTGTATAATGTGTGTGTGTGTGTGTGTGTGTGTGTGTGTGTGTGTGTGTGTATAGTGTGTGTGTGTGTGTGTGTGTGTGTATAATGTGTATGTACAATGTGTGTGTATATATAATGTGTGTGTATGTACAATGTGTGTGTATAATGTTATGGTGTGTTATTCCATTGTATCCATGTATAACCTGACAGGCCTTCTGTTGTGTAATGTATGTGTGTGTGTGTGTGTGTGTGTGTGTGTGTGTGTGTGTGTGTGTGTGTGTGTGTGTGTGTGTGTGTGTGTGTGTGTGTGTGTGTGTGTGTGTGTGTGTGTGTGTGTGTATAATGTGTGTTTAGTGTATAATGTGTGTGTGTGTACTGTGTGTATAATGTGTGTGTGTGTATTGTGTGTATATATAATGTGTGTGTGTGTACTGTGTGTATAATGTGTGTGTACTGTGTGCATAATGTTATGGTGTGTTATTCCATTGTATCCATGTATAACCTGACAGGCCTTCTGTTGTATAATGTGTGTGTGTGTACTGTGTGTATTGTGTGTGTGTATAATGTGTGTGTGTGTACTGTGTGTATTGTGTGTGTGTATAATGTGTGTGTGTGTTTAGTGTATAATGTTATGGTGTGTTATTCCATTGTATCCATGTATAACCTGACAGGCCTTCTGTTGTATAAAACTGAGACCAACGTGTGTCAAACATGTTTACATCTTCCCTGTAACACGCTACCAGTAACACGCTACCAGTAACACGCTACCAGTAACATGTTATCATGACCTGCTGTGTGTTCTACTGTCTAACTGTTCCCTGTAACATGCTACCAGTAACACGCTACCAGTAACACGCTACCAGTAACACGCTACCAGTAACACGCTACCAGTAACACGCTACCAGTAACATGTTATCATGATTAACTGTTTATTAGTCTGATATGGTTTACATATATCACTATCAGTGTATCAGGACTGGGCTCAAGTCAGACTTCAATATCGTGAATGATTTAATGAATCCATCATGCTGGTACTGAAAGCTGAATTGGACCCAACCCTGCAGGATTATGTGGATGAAGAGAACTGTTTATATCTTCATGATGGAAGTCAAAAGATCTTTGTGACTAAATGAGTTCCTGTTTGTCTGAAATAATAAAACAACTCTGGCCAAGTCCTTCTGTTTCCAAGATGAACATATGTCTACATCTTATCATCAAACAAGGAAATGTTAGTTGACCAAATGGTCATTCAAAACGTGTTACGGTGATCGATACACGGTACGTGTCCGCCCTCTTGTGGATTCATGTGGTATGACACGTGCTGAAAATTTACTATAGTGACAGCACATTTTGGCTCTCGTTCTAGTCGGTTAAACAGAAGTAAAAATTCTGAAGTATAAAAATGTCTTGAAAAATTTAGAGTCACACAAGATCTGTCAAGACACAAATCAGGGATTCGTGAAAGACGAGACAATCTCTATTTTTGAAAATATTGTTCTTCATATTAACCTTTGAAACATTTACAGTATCAAATCAAATGTTATCACATTCAAAAACAATTATAAAACGGTAACTAACACAAGAGGAATAAAAAAAATACACAAGAATGGAGCACAATACAGGAAGTACCAGATCAATGTGCAGCTATATACAGGAAGTACCAGATCAATGTAGAGCTATATACAGGAAGTACCAGATCAATGTGGAGCTATATACAGGAAGTACCAGATCAATGTGGAGCTATATACAGGAAGTACCAGATCAATGTAGAGCTATATACAGGAAGTACCAGTACCAGATCAATGTGGAGCTATATACAGGAAGTACCAGATCAATGTGGAGCTATATACAGGAAGTACCAGATCAATGTGGAGCTCTATACAGGAAGTACCAGATCAATGTGGAGCTATATACCGGAAGTACCAGATCAATGTGGAGCTATATACAGGAAGTACCAGATCAATGTGGAGCTCTATACAGGAAGTACCAGATCAATGTGGAGCTATATACAGGGAGTACCAGTACCAGATCAATGTGGAGCTATATACAGGGAGTACCAGATCAATGTGGAGCTATATACAGGAAGTACCAGATCAATGTGGAGCTATATACAGGAAGTACCAGATCAATGTGCAGCTATATACAGGAAGTACCAGATCAATGTAGAGCTATATACAGGAAGTACCAGTACCAGATCAATGTGGAGCTATATACAGGAAGTACCAGATCAATGTGGAGCTATATACAGGAAGTACCAGATCAATGTGGAGCTCTATACAGGAAGTACCAGATCAATGTGGAGCTATATACCGGAAGTACCAGATCAATGTGGAGCTATATACAGGAAGTACCAGATCAATGTGGAGCTCTATACAGGAAGTACCAGATCAATGTGGAGCTATATACAGGGAGTACCAGTACCAGATCAATGTGGAGCTATATACAGGGAGTACCAGATCAATGTGGAGCTATATACAGGAAGTACCAGATCAATGTGGAGCTATATACAGGAAGTACCAGATCAATGTGCAGCTATATACAGGGAGTACCAGATCAGTGTGGAGCTATATACAGGAAGTACCAGATCAATGTGGAGCTATATACAGGAAGTACCAGATCAATGTGGAGCATTGCCAGAGAACACCAAGATTGGCAAATTCGCCACTGGCGCCCTGTGCTCTTCACAGATGAAAGCAGGTTCACACTGAGCACATGAGCACATGTGACAGACGTAACAGAGTCTGGAGACGCCGTGGAGAACGTTCTGCTGCCTGCAACATCCTCCAGCATGACCGGTTTGGCGATGGGTCAGTCATGGTGTGGGGTGGCATTTCTTTGTGGGGCCGCACAGCCCTCCATGTGCTCGCCAGAGGTAGCCTGACTGCCAATAGGTACCGAGATGAGATCCTCAGACCCCTTGTGAGACCATATGCTGACACATGCACATTTGTGGCCTGCTGGAGGTCATTTTGCAGGGCTCTGGCAGTGCACCTCCTTGCACAAAGGCGGAGGTAGCGGTCCTGCTGCTGGGTTGTTGCCCTCCTACGGCCTCCTCCACATCTCCTGATGTACTGGCCTGTCTCCTGGTAGTGCCTCCATGCTCTGGACACTACGCTGACAGACACAACAAACCTTTTTGCCACAGCTCGCATTGATGTGCCATCCTGGATGAACTGCACTACCTGAGCCACTTGTGTGGGTTGTAGGAATCGTTGCAACTGCACCCTGGACGTAGGTTGAGGCCAATCCACCACTGCTTTCACCTATCCAGGGTCCATTCTGAACATTACCCTCAGCAATGACATATCCCAGAAAAGCCATTTTCGAGCAGTGTAACTCACTTCTCAGCTTTCACAAACAATTGGTTCTCCAGGAGGCGCTGAAAGACCTGCCTGACATGAAGAACATGTTCTTGGGCCAACCGGGGGGAAAAACAGGATGTCCTCAAGGTAGACGAACACAAAACAGTTTAGCATGTCCTGGAGCACATTGTTTACCAAAGCCTGGAAGACAGCGGTTGGTGAGGCCAAACGGCATGACCCGGTACTCAAAATGTCCGCTGGCTGTGTTGAAGGCTGTTTTCCACTCATCCTCTTTGCGTATCTGAACAAGCTGATAGGCATACCGAAAGGTCCAGCTTGAAAAAAATGGTGGCTCCCTGGAGAGGTTCAAAAGCCAAGGATAGGAGTGGTAGGGGTTACCGGGTTTTTAACCGTAATGTCATTCACTACCTGGTAGTCAATGCACGGACGCAGGAGATGCAGACGGACAGACGGCTCCAGTAGCCAGAGACTCCTCTATGTACTCCTCCATAGCCTTGGTCTCCGGCCCGGATAGAGAATATAGCCGACCCCGAGGTGGTGTGGTACCTGGGAGAAGATCAATGGAACAGTCATAAGGATGGTGCAGGGAAGTTGCAAGTGCCTTACTGAAAACTTCAACGTCATGGTATTCAGTGGGAATGGCAGAAACATCCAAAGCCTTGCTAAAGTCCTGAGGAAGACGTCTCGGGGAAGGCTGTGCAGCTTGAAGACAGTGGGAATGGCAGAAACATCCAAAGCCTTGCTAAAGTCCTGAGGAAGACGTCTCGGGGAAGGCTGTGCAGCTTGAAGACAGTGGGAATGGCAGAAACATCCAAAGCCTTGCTAAAGTCCTGAGGAAGACGTCTCGGGGAAGGCTGTGCAGCTTGAAGACAGTGGGAATGGCAGAAACATCCAAAGCCTTGCTAAAGTCCTGAGGAAGACGTCTCGGGGAAGGCTGTGCAGCTTGAAGACAGTGGGAATGGCAGAAGCATCCAAAGCCTTGCTAACGTCCTGAGGAAGACGTCTTTTGGGGAAGGCTGTGCAGCTTGAAGACAGTGGGAATGGCAGAAACATCCAAAGCCTTGCTAAAGTCCTGAGGAAGACGTGTGGGGGAAAGCTCTGTTGCTTGAAAACAGTGGGAATGGCAGAAACATCCAAAGCCTTGCTAAAGTCCTGAGGAAGACGTCTGGGGGAAGGCTGTGCAGCTTGAAGACAGTGGGAATGGCAGAAACATCCAAAGCCTTGCTAACATCCTGAGGAAGACGTCTCGGGGAAGGCTGTGCTGCTTGAAGACAGTGGGAATGGCAGAAACATCCAAAGCCTTGCTAACGTCCTGAGGAAGACGTCTCGGGGAAGGCTGTGCAGCTTGAAGACAGTGGGAATGGCAGAAACATCCAAAGCCTTGCTAAAGTCCTGAGGAAGACGTCTCGGGGAAGGCTGTGCAGCTTGAAGACAGTGGGAATGGCAGAAACATCCAAAGCCTTGCTAACGTCCTGAGGAAGACGTCTCGGGGAAGGCTGTGCAGCTTGAAGACAGTGGGAATGGCAGAAACATCCAAAGCCTTGCTAACGTCCTGAGGAAGACGTCTCGGGGAAGGCTGTGCAGCTTAAAGACAGTGGGAATGGCAGAAACATCCAAAGCCTTGCTAACGTCCTGAGGAAGACGTCTCGGGGAAGGCTGTGCAGCTTGAAGACAGTGGGAATGGCAGAAACATCCAAAGCCTTGCTAATGTCCTGAGGAAGACGTCTCGGGGAAGGCTGTGCAGCTTGAAGACAGTGGGAATGGCAGAAACATCCAAAGCCTTGCTAATGTCCTGAGGAGGACGTCTCGGGGAAGGCTGTGCTGCTTGAAGACAGTGGGAATGGCAGAATGGGCTCCCACCCAGGATGGAGCTCGTGGTCCAGTCATTAACAGGGTTGTGTTACTGGAGCCATGAAAAGCCCAAGACAACCGGAACATGGGGGAGATGCAATGAGGAAGAACTGTACGGTCTCACTGTGGTTACCTGAAACCCGTATATGAACGGGCACAGTGCTATGGGTAACTACCTATTGAGCGGCCGGCCAGTGCCCTAGCATCCATGGGCACCGAGAGAGGTTGAGTGGGAATACCAAGCTCACAATAGTGGCATCCATAAAAACTTTCCTCAGCCCCAGAGTCAATGAGCACTCGGAGAGACTTAGATTGTGCTTTTGCTGTGACCAAAAAAAGGTGCGGGTGATGGGAATTACGGAACTCCCAGTCTGGCTCACCAGAGTACTTGTACCCGCCAGAGACAGGGGTTTCCTAACAGGGCATGTAACTATATAATGTCCTGCCCCTCCACAGTACAGACAACAGTTTGAACTCAGCCTACGTGAGTGTTCCCCAACCAATAATCTAGTTCTTCCCAATTGCATAGTCCTAGGAGTATCCAACTCACCTGTCGTTGATGATTCACGAGGGAGCTCGGGTGGCTTTGGATCGTCTCGGAAAAACTGCCTTCGGGAACTTGCGGATTCCTTCGAAGGTGAGCGAGCCATAGCGGATGAACGAGTGTGCCCAAGACCAGACCTCACTCCTGCCTTCCTTTAGGTGTCCATCAATTCTAATAGTGGGGGCGATGAGGAAGTCGAGGTCCACCGGTAATTCCCGAGCAGCTAGCTCATCTTTTACCACCTCAGATAATCTGTGAAGAAAGGTATCGAAAAGATACTCTGGGTTCCAGGCACTCTCGGTCGGCCAACGTTCGAAAATCACGTAGCCTGCTACACTACAGGAGTTGAAGTAACGCAAGAAGTTCACTGGCTGCCTATTTCCCGGATACGGGAGAATCTAATACCTTCCTCACCTCTGCCATGAAATCGTCCAGATGACAACAAATGGCGGATTGTTGCTCCCAAACTGCCGTAGCCCAGGAGAGTGGACTTCCTGATATTAGCATAATAATATACGCTATATTCGACAGGTCCGAAGGGAACGAAGATGGCTGCAGCTCAAAAATATGGGAGCATTGAGAAAAAACCCCGGCAGGTTCCAGGATCCCCAGAATATCGCTCCGGATGTGGTCAGTGGGGTTATCAGGGAGCAGGGGTAGGCTGTACAAACCCACCACTGATAGTAGACAGGTTACTGGGTGGTTGGGAGGTCTCAGAGGTGGCAGGCTGCCTATGAGCTAACGCACTAATTCGCTCCATAATAGCCTTGAACCCTTGGTCGTGAGGTTCCGTCAGGGAACTAAGCCCTT
The DNA here is from genome assembly GCF_029448725.1 of Salvelinus fontinalis. Lineage (NCBI taxonomy): Eukaryota > Metazoa > Chordata > Actinopteri > Salmoniformes > Salmonidae > Salvelinus > Salvelinus fontinalis. Next base: position 56,773,721 of record NC_074675.1, read on the forward strand.
CTAAAAGGTCCAGCAGTAGCTCCTCAAGCCTCCCAGTGGTGGTTTCCTGCAGGGAGACAGCGTGGCGGAGCTGGTCCAAGTCTGCTGGGTCTGTCATGGCCAGTTCGTACTATAAGGGCACAAGATGAGACACAGATGCAGACACGGGAGGCAGATGGTTTGAGTCTTTGATATTTATTACGTGGAGAGGCAAAAGGTCAAAACCAGTTCAGAGTTCCAGGAGGTACAGTGTGGCAGGCAGACAGGCTCGAAGTCAGGGCAGGCAGAATGGTCAGGCAGGCGGGTCCAGAGAACAGGCAAGTGTCAAAACCGGGAGGACAAGTAAAAGAGAATAGAAAAGCCAGGCGCACGGATAAAACACGCTGGTCGACTTGGAACATACAAGACAAACTGGCACCGAGAGACATGAACACAGGGACAGGAAACACAGGGACAAGAAACACAGGGACAGGAAACACAGGGACAGGAAACACAGGGACAGGAAACACAGGGAAGGAAACACAGGGACAGGAAACACAGGGACAGAAAACACAGGGATATTCACCAGGGATAACAAGCTACAGCTGGAGGGGGTGGAGACAATAACAAGGAGGTGAAACTGATCAGGGTGTGACACAGAAACCAAAAAAGTAATTTCATTTTTACATTCATTGTCCAAAAAGTGTTTAAAAGCCTTGATTGTTTAATTCTAATATTAGATTATTAAAAAAATTAAGAAAAATCTCCAAACTTCTATTTATTTTATTTTATAGTGCTATATAAATGTTGGCATGATTCTAGAGTCAGAACAAAAAACAAAATTCATAATGTGCCAGGGCTAACTCGGTTAGCATTTTGGCATGATTCTATATTCAGAACATAAAACAACATCTATAAAGCAAACATTATCCCCTAGGTCTAGCTCAGCAAATATATCTATATTTATTTATATATTTCTTAATTGCATTCTTTTACTTTTAGATGTGTGTATTGTTGTGAATTGTTAAATAATACTGCACTGTTGGAGCTAGTGTAACGGATGTGAAATGGCTAGCTAGTTAGCGGGTACGCGCTAGTAGCGTTTCAATCAGTTACGTCACTTGCTCTGAAACCTAGAAGTAGTGTTGCCCCTTGCTCTGCAAGGGCCGCGGCTTTTGTGGAGCGATGGGTAACGATGCTTCGTGGGCGACGTTGTTGATGTGTGCAGAGGGTCCCTGGTTCGCGCCCGTGTCGGGGCGAGGGGACTGTCTAAAGTTATACTGTTACACTAGGAACACAACGGTTTCTCTACACCCGCAATAACATCTGATAAATATGTCTATGTGACCAATACATTTGATTTGACTTTGAATAGTTTTAAGCAGAACAGTGATTCAAATATTTTTTCAGAATATTGACAAAAATGATTGATCTTAAGGGGGTTAGCCACCAGTGACGGAGTTGAGAAGCCACTGACAGAGTCGACAACAAATATTCAAAACAGACAATTTTCTGCCTCTAAAAATTAGGCATATAGAAATGTAATATTGTTACACACGCCTCTATGAAGAGAGAACGCAACACCCTGCTACAACTCAACTCCCCGTGAAGCGAAAGAGGTATGAACTGTAGGTGTGAGAAAGGACGACAAAAGGCAGAACTGACCGTTTACTAGGATTAATTTCCTTTACACGGTAATATGGGGAAAAGGGTCTGGACGGAACCAAAGAAAGTAAATATCAAAGCTCCCCCTCTCCTATCTAACCTGCCTACCCACTTAACTTACCTAACTTATCACCACCTGGTGCCCTAACCAAAATACAGGGGGTGGTCCGCACAGGTCTTACCTAGTGTGCCTAGACAGTGAATATACTACGGGTATATGTATGCCCGCGGGCCTCTTGCCTAAGCACTCCCTAGGTGCCTTCCCCTTCCCCCCTGGGAACAAATGAAACAGAACAAAAAACTTTCCACTTTACAACAAAACTGAGTAAACTAACTCAGGCCACTAAAGAAGCTTTGACAAAGCAACAAACACAGAACATAGCCAAGCTGCTACCAACAACAACTAACACAGTGCATACTCACGACCAACATGCTATAACCCCTCAGCCATAAACCTCTCTCTCAGCAATGATCTATATAACATTCAATCTCAGCATATAATGATATATATATATATATATATATATATATATATGTTGGGTAGAACTCAGGAAGCTATCTCCTGAAACACACACACTCAAATACAAAAGCTACAACACAGAAACTGGGGAACGTAACAATATATAAAAAATTTGTAAAAAATTCCAAAGCAAATTTTTTTCCCTTATAAAACTCCCCTAAATTGTATTTTTTCAACTATTAAATAGTTTCCCTGCAGAACATGGATCCTCCCGAATCCCTGAAATAGGACTAAAATACTGGTATGGTATTCGATGCATGGTGCGTGTGCGCCCTCTTCTGGATTCGTGCGGTATGACGTGCATGCACTTGCCATAGCCAACGGCGTTGCTTTTTAAGTTGCTAGCTAGTTAGCTCTCAACTTTCCAGTCCAGAAGACAACGTTCAGGAAAAAAAATTGTATTTTGTTTGCGCTGCAAAATATATGAAAATATGGATGTGAGAAAGAGAAAAGTGTTCAAACTGCCGACCAACACAGAGAAGTATCGTGAAGCACATCCCAACGACGGTTACATCGGCGAGGATCACGACGAAACGGAAGAGTTTAGGAAGATGGTGGACAGTTACAGCGAAACTGGGATAGAGAAGGTACTTGAAGGGACATGCACAGCTAAAATAAGTCCATGTAAAATATGTTCTAACTTGGCTACGTGAATAGATATATCAAAAGCACTGCTTGAAATGCAGTCGCAAGGGTTCCTGAAGACAGCTAGGGCGAAAAAAATATATTCAACCTAGAAGACAGCTGCTAACTATCTGGATGTCATTTTCGTGTAATTTAAACTGATTCCGTGTCTATTTTTGTGTTGTACTTCCAGCCCAATGTATTTTGGTCTAGTTTGGGGTATATATATAATAAACCGATCCTAGATCTGTCCTTAGCAAACATGTATCTCAGGGCGCTTCCCCCGAGACCCTCATCACGTGACGCGGTAGAAGCATCAACTTCCGGTAGCTAGCCGCAGGCTAACCCGTTGCCTTGGTGAACCCGTTGCCTTGGTGAGCTGGATGCTACAGCAGTTGGTTGAATTAGTGGATCGTTATTTAATGGGACTGATTTGACAACCGGTTGACAACATGTCGGCGGTCCAACGGAAGAAAATGGCTAACGAAAAACACGGCAAGACCATAACGCAGCGAGGACACGTCCAGAAGACCACGGTTAATAACGTGTACTTAACTCTCGTTAGCTGAATTAATTTTTTAAAATATATTTTGTATTTATGAACACAACAAATACAAAAAAAATGAAATATACAAACAATGGTAGTGTAACGATATTGGGTTTATAAGCTGGATATCGACTCTATCGCTTGAGCATGCTTTTGCGGCACAGTCGGTAGCAAGATTCGTTTTCAATTTGTTAAATACTTTTATGGTGCGTATTACTTTTTGTTTATACATTTACTGATTATTTCAAAATAATATTTAAATTCTATCTTAAATAAAGTAAAGAGGGGTTTGTTCTCTGCCCACTTCATTTTATGGACAAAGAATCTTCCATGAAAGATAAACAAACTAACAATGAAAGTTAAATCAGGGTCCATATCATTTGGATCAAAATAAAACATATCAGAGTCTCTCAGATTAACATTAACAGTCGTTTCTTTTCAAATAAAATCTTCTAACTCTTTCAAATCTTCTTACATAAGAACAGTCCCAAAATAAATGGTCAAGAATTTATGGGTCACAACCACAAAATAAACATTTGTTATCAATAACTATTTTAAATCTGTGTATAATAAAGGTCTTTACAGGGTAGATTCTATGAATGAGTTTGTATGATACTTCTTTCACCTTATTAGATAAACAATGTTTACCAGACAACAACGAGACTTTGTTCCAGGTCACTTGTCCTAGGGCTGCGTTCCAGGTCACTTGTCCTAGGGCTGCATTCCAGTACACTTGTCCTAGGGCTGCGTTCCAGGTCACTTGTCCTAGGGCTGCGTTCCAGTACACTTGTCCTAGGGCTGCATTCCAGGTCACTTGTCCTAGGGCTGCGTTCCAGGTCACTTGTCCTAGGGCTGCGTTCCAGGTCACTTGTCCTAGGGCTGCGTTCCAGTACACTTGTCCTAGGGCTGCGTTCCAGTACACTTGTCCTAGGGCTGCGTTCCAGTACACTTGTCCTAGGGCTGCATTCCAGGTCACTTGTCCTAGGGCTGCATTCCAGGTCACTTGTCCTAGGGCTGCGTTCCAGGTCACTTGTCCTAGGGCTGCGTTCCAGGTCACTTGTCCTAGGGCTGCGTTCCAGGTCACTTGTCCTAGGGCTGCATTCCAGGTCACTTGTCCTAGGGCTGCGTTCCAGGTCACTTGTCCTAGGGCTGCATTCCAGTTGACTTGTCCTAGGGCTGCATTCCAGTACACTTGTCCTAGGGCTGCATTCCAGTACACTTGTCCTAGGGCTGCATTCCAGGTCACTTGTCCTAGGGCTGCGTTCCAGGACACTTGTCCTAGGGCTGCATTCCAGGTCACTTGTCCTAGGGCTGCATTCCAGTTGACTTGTCCTAGGGCTGCATTCCAGTTGACTTGTCCTAGGGCTGCATTCCAGGTCACTTGTCCTAGGGCTGCATTCCAGGTCACTTGTCCTAGGGCTGCATTCCAGGTCACTTGTCCTAGGGCTGCGTTCCAGTTGACTTGTCCTAGGGCTGCGTTCCAGGTCTCTTGTCCTAGGGCTGCATTCCAGGTCACTTGTCCTAGGGCTGCGTTCCAGGTCACTTGTCCTAGGGCTGCGTTCCAGTACACTTGTCCTAGGGCTGCGTTCCAGGACACTTGTCCTAGGGCTGCGTTCCAGGACACTTGTCCTAGGGCTGCGTTCCAGGTCACTTGTCCTAGGGCTGCGTTCCAGGTCACTTGTCCTAGGGAATAGTAACATATTGACATAGTTTCCTTATATACATGTTGTTACATTTATAGTTTAAAATGTCAATTCCTTCTAGTTGTATTGAGGCTACAAAATCCTCAACAGTTGCACTTGGAGTATTGTTATATTCTCCTAAGAGAAGAATAGAACCTTTAGGGACAGATCTAACAACTATTTGAAACTCCTCAGAGAATGTAACATTGTGTGTTCTCATACATTCTGGATAATCATATAGTTATCCATCATTATTAAATCATTGTTTAACTCAAATAATGTTGTTGTCAAACCAGTTCTGGAAAAATAAAGACTTGTTTTTGTGTCTTTATGTCTTTGTTATTCCAGATTATATACCTATGTGGGGAAAACTTGTTTGTACATGAGGTTCCAAGTTAGAAGTACTTGTTTATGATAGTTAGCAAGCTTAATAGGGATTTTACCCACATCAAAGTTTAATTTGATGGAATATTAAATTAGGGATTATATTCCAAATGCAAATCCTTATTTCTTAAATAGTTTAATAATTTTTAAGATTAAATGGATACATTAGAGGTTTTAAAATCCAGAGCGTTCAACCCTCCCTTCACTTTGGGGGCTACATATTACCGCTTTCCTTAAATAATGAGGTTTATTCCTCCACATAAAGTTAAATAATTTACTATCAACCATTTTAGTTACTGACAGAGGAATATCCAAGATAAGGGAGGTAATAAACTAATCTGGACCTTCAGATTTTGACAATAGTACACATCCAGATAAAGAAAGATCTCTTATTAACCAGGAGTTAAATCTCTTTCCAATTTTCTCTACAGTAGGAGAGACATTTAAGTTGGCCCTTTTCTTTCTGATCTTTGCTAACTTTTTAATACAAAGATATGTGATTCCATCTTTTACAGAGATATTACATACTGAGTTTAAGTCACATCTCTTCAACGCAAATAATTCACATGTCCTAATATTCAGAGATAAACCTGATACATGTGAGAAGACATTAATACACTCAACAGCTTTCCTGGCTTCATTATGACCTTTCAAAAAAACACTGGTGTCGTCAGCCAATTGTGAAGATTTTATCTCTTTGTCTTGTATTTATAGATCCTTATTGATATGAAGTGGTATAACACCCCTAAAACGATCCTTATTGATATGAAGTGGTATAACACCCCTAAAACTATCCTTATTGATATGAAGTGTCATAACACCCCTAAAACTATCCTTATTGATATGAAGTGGTATAACACCCCTAAAACTATCCTTATTGATATGAAGTGTCATAACACCCCTAAAACTATCCTTATTGATATGAAGTGGTATAACACCCCTAAAACGATCCTTATTGATATGAAGTGTCATAACACCCCTAAAACTATCCTTATTGATATGAAGTGGTATAACACCCCTAAAACGATCCTTATTGATATGAAGTGTCATAACACCCCTAAAACGATCCTTATTGATACGAAGTGTCATAACACCCCTAAAACGATCCTTATTGATATGAAGTGTCATAACACCCCTAAAACGATCCTTATTGATATGAAGTGTCATAACACCCCTAAAACTATCCTTATTGATATGAAGTGGTATAACACCCCTAAAACGATCCTTATTGATATGAAGTGTCATAACACCCCTAAAACGATCCTTATTGATATGAAGTGTCATAACACCCCTAAAACGATCCTTATTGATATGAGGTGGTATAACACCCCTAAAACGATCCTTATTGATATGAAGTGTCATAACACCCCTAAAACTATCCTTATAGTTATGAAGTGTCATAACACCCCTAAAACGATCCTTATTGATATGAAGTGTCATAACACCCCTAAAACGATCCTTATTGATACGAAGTGTCATAACACCCCTAAAACGATCCTTATTGATATGAAGTGTCATAACACCCCTAAAACGATCCTTATTGATATGAAGTGTCATAACACCCCTAAAACTATCCTTATTGTTATGAAGTGTCATAACACCCCTAAAACTATCCTTATTGTTATGAAGTGTCATAACACCCCTAAAACGATCCTTATTGATATGAAGTGTCATAACACCCCTAAAACGATCCTTATTGATATGAAGTGTCATAACACCCCTAAAACTATCCTTATTGTTATGAAGTGTCATAACACCCCTAAAACTATCCTTATTGATACGAAGTGTCTGAATACCCCTAAAACTATCCTTATTGATATGAAGTGTCATAACACCCCTAAAACTATCCTTATTGATACGAAGTGTCATAACACCCCTAAAACGATCCTTATTGATATGAAGTGTCATAACACCCCTAAAACGATCCTTATTGATATGAAGTGTCATAACACCCCTAAAACTATCCTTATTGTTATGAAGTGTCATAACACCCCTAAAACTATCCTTATTGTTATGAAGTGTCATAACACCCCTAAAACGATCCTTATTGATATGAAGTGTCATAACACCCCTAAAACGATCCTTATTGATATGAAGTGTCATAACACCCCTAAAACGATCCTTATTGTTATGAAGTGTCATAACACCCCTAAAACTATCCTTATTGATACGAAGTGTCTGAATACCCCTAAAACTATCCTTATTGATATGAAGTGGTATAACTTTGTGACAAATAAGAAAGGAGAAATTGGGCATCCTTGTTTAGTTCAGCGTCTAATGTTGAATCTCTGTGAAGTTCCATGGGATAATTTAACAGAGCTTTTACTATTAATGTAAAGTGTCTTAATTACACGTTAAAAAATATTGACCAAATCCAAAAGATTCTCAAAAAGAAAATAATGTTCAACTGTATCAAAAGCCTTGTTAAAGTCTACAAATGAAATACATCTATCTTCCATAATGTGCTCGTTGTAGTCTATCAAGTCCAATAAATTAGCTGGTTATTAGCCTCACACACACACATCACCATTAGATACCAGCTACTAGTTGCCTGATGTCGTGCTGTAAATCTTCCCAGAGTGAAATAGTTCCCAGTCAATAATTGCATGCGCGTCTGTGTGGATGGCTGAGCTCGTGCAGATGTTTCTCTCACACCCCCTGGCCCTTGATTTAGCTAGCTAACTAACATCATTTGCTGTAAACGGGTCGAGACGGCTTGTTCTCAGAGGTGTGCAGTTTTAACTTGTTTGTATAGCTAACAAACAAATGTATGCACTGTCAATCCAAAACGTAGCGCCCAAGTCTTTACAATCGTTAAAAACAATCTCTCCTCAGATCAACCCTGAGCAGTTTGACGCGCGAGTCTGGGTGTTTTATATGCTGATCTCACGCCTCACCAAGCGTCTGATTGGTCAGAGTCCATACTCCTGGTAGCAAATGCGCGTGCCCACAGAACAGTGTGAGAGAAACATCTGCACGAGCTCAGCCATCCACATAAAGAGATGCGCGTGCAATTACTGTGAACGTTTTCACACTGGCCGAGATTTTACAGCACGATGTCACAGTCACAACGATTGGGAACTATTTCACTCTGGGAAGATTACATTTACAAACAATCTGGAGTGCCACAGTGCACTCTGGGCATTCCTAAATTCAGAACGTTGTCAGATTGTCCATTCACAAATCCATAGCGTTTTGGTCTCGGACACTGGACGCTCTGGCCAAGGAGTGGGGTTGACCCGAGCGTTCAACAGTTGACTAAAGTACCCCTCATGCACGTGTGACCCACATGATTCCTAGATTAGGTGTAAATTTGACTAAATTTGGTTTAAGGTCAGTATTATTTGTGTCATTTAACTGTGAATAATGATCATGTATTACTATAATAATATTAATGTACTCTTCACATAAGTTCAATCTTTTTTTATAGGATTTTCACACTTCTAAGTGTCCAGACAAATTCTACAAAAACAATGAACACATTTTCTACACATTCTCCAAATACATGTGTAACAGATGTATAGTGTACTCTCCATGCGTTGTGTTTTCTAATAATAAATAACTTCGGCCAGTGGTCTCAGTTGAGCATCATTTATTTCTGTTGTTAAATGGGAAACAGCACGTTAGTTGTGCAGGGCTTAACAGTGTTGATGGCTGTCGATGACAAAATCCCTTGCATCACATTTTCATACTGGGGAACAAAATACAAAAATACAATACAAAATATAACATGTGTAAATACCTGTTGTTAAATGGGAAACAGCACGTTAGTTGTGCAGGGCTTAACAGTGTTGATGGCTGTCGATGACAACATCTGTAGCATGAAGACAACTGTGTTAGCCGTGGCTTATGTGACCATGACATCGGTGTATGCTAGCTAACACACTTATTACAGCAATCATATGCCAAAGCACATCCCAGAAAGCCCCTCAATCCCTAACAGGTACCATATACCCACACATGTATAAATCAGTAACGTACAGCAAACTTGTACACATTGTAAAATAGAAAATAGAAAACAGTATTCAGAACGTGACCTACCCCTTGCATCACATTTTCATACTGGGAAGACCTGACGTTCGCGATCTCCCCCTATCTGCAAGTGGGGCCAATCACAACACCCCTTATTGTCATCAGAATTGAACTAACCAATAAGAATGCTTGAACATCAAATACACATTTCTTTAGAGGCAAGTGGAAACATAACCAACCCTGTTACACATGTAACCCATATTTCTAGACACCTATGTGTGGTATTAATATCACACAGAGAGATACAGGGTTAATATCACACAGAGAGAGAGACAGGGTTAATACCACACAGAGAGACAGACAGGGTTAATATCACACAGAGAGATACAGGGTTAATATCACACAGAGAGAGACAGGGTTAATATCACACAGAGAGACAGACAGGGTTAATATCACACAGAGAGAGAGACAGGGTTAATATCACAGAGAGAGAGACAGGGTTAATATCACACAGAGAGAGAGACAGGGTTAATATCACAGAGAGAGAGACAGGGTTAATATCACAGAGAGAGAGAGACAGGGTTAATATCACACAGAGAGAGACAGGGTTAATATCACACAGAGAGAGACAGGGTTAATATCACACAGAGAGAGAGACAGACAGGGTTAATATCACACAGAGAGACAGACAGGGTTAATATCACAGAGAGAGAGAGACAGGGTTAATATCACACAGAGAGAGACAGGGTTAATACCACACAGAGAGACAGACAGGGTTAATATCACACAGAGAGAGAGACAGGGTTAATATCACAGAGAGAGAGACAGGGTTAATATCACAGAGAGAGAGAGACAGGGTTAATATCACACAGAGAGAGAGACAGACAGGGTTAATATCACACAGAGAGACAGACAGGGTTAATATCACACAGAGAG
>NC_074675.1:56789008-56804270 GCF_029448725.1 Salvelinus fontinalis
AGGAGGGTAGGAGGGTAGGTAGTATGGGTAGGAGGGTAGGTAGTATGGGTAGGTGGGTAGGAGGGTAGGTAGTATGGGTAGGAGGGTAGGAGGGTAGGAGGGTAGGTAGTATGGGTAGGAGGGTAGGTAGTATGGGTAGGGGGGTAGGAGGGTAGGTAGTATGGGTAGGAGGGTAGGTAGTATGGGTAGGGGGGTAGGTAGTATGGGTAGGGGGGTAGGTAGTATGGGTAGGGGGGTAGGTAGTATGGGTAGGAGGGTAGGTAGTATGGGCAGGAGGGTAGGTAGTATGGTAGGAGGGTAGGTAGTATGGGTAGGAGGGTAGGTAGTATGGGTAGGTAGTATGGGTAGGAGGGTAGGTAGTATGGGTAGGAGGGTAGGTAGTATGGGTAGAAGGGTAGGAGGGTAGGTAGTATGGGTAGGAGGGTATGTAGTATGGGTAGGTAGTATGGGTAGTATGGGTAGGTAGTATGGGTAGGTAGTATGGGTAGGAGGGTAGGTAGTATGGGTAGAAGGGTAGGAGGGTAGGTAGTATGGGTAGGAGGGTAGGTAGTATGGGTAGGAGGGTAGGTAGTTTGGGTAGGAGGGTAGGAGGGTAGGTAGTATGGGTAGAAGGGTAGGAGGGTAGATAGTATGGGTAGGAGGGTAGGTAGTATGGGTAGGAGGGTAGGTAGTATGGGTAGGTAGTATGGGTAGGTAGTATGGGTAGGAGGGTGGGTAGGAGGGTAGGAGGGTAGGTAGTATGGGTAGGAGGGTAGGTAGTATGGGTAGGAGGGTAGGTAGTATGGGTAGGTGGGTAGGAGGGTAGGTAGTATGGGTAGGAGGGTAGGTAGTATGGGTAGGAGGGTAGGTAGTATGGGTAGGAGGGTAGGTAGTATGGGTAGGAGGGTAGGTAGTATGGGTAGGAGGGTAGGTAGTATGGGTAGGAGGGTAGGTAGTATGGGTAGGAGGGTAGGAGGGTAGGTAGTATGGGTAGGAGGGTAGGAGGGTAGGTAGTATGGGTAGGAGGGTAGGTAGTATGGCTAGGAGGGTAGGTAGTATGGGTAGGAGGGTAGGTAGTATGGGTAGGAGGGTAGGTAGTATGGGTAGGAGGGTAGGAGGGTAGGTAGTATGGGTAGGAGGGTAGGAGGGTAGGTAGTATGGGTAGGAGGGTAGGTAGTACGGGTAGGAGGGTAGGTAGTATGGGTAGAAGGGTAGGAGGGTAGGTAGTATGGGTAGGAGGGTATGTAGTATGGGTAGGTAGTATGGGTAGTATGGGTAGGTAGTATGGGTAGGTAGTATGGGTAGGAGGGTAGGTAGTATGGGTAGAAGGGTAGGAGGGTAGGTAGTATGGGTAGGAGGGTAGGTAGTATGGGTAGGAGGGTAGGTAGTTTGGGTAGGAGGGTAGGAGGGTAGGTAGTATGGGTAGAAGGGTAGGAGGGTAGATAGTATGGGTAGGAGGGTAGGTAGTATGGGTAGGAGGGTAGGTAGTATGGGTAGGTAGTATGGGTAGGTAGTATGGGTAGGAGGGTGGGTAGGAGGGTAGGAGGGTAGGTAGTATGGGTAGGAGGGTAGGTAGTATGGGTAGGAGGGTAGGTAGTATGGGTAGGTGGGTAGGAGGGTAGGTAGTATGGGTAGGAGGGTAGGTAGTATGGGTAGGAGGGTAGGTAGTATGGGTAGGTGGGTAGTATGGGTAGGAGGGTAGGTAGTATGGGTAGGAGGGTAGGTAGTATGGGTAGGAGGGTAGGTAGTATGGGTAGGAGGGTAGGAGGGTAGGTAGTATGGGTAGGAGGGTAGGAGGGTAGGTAGTATGGGTAGGAGGGTAGGTAGTATGGGTAGGAGGGTAGGTAGTATGGCTAGGAGGGTAGGTAGTATGGGTAGGAGGGTAGGTAGTATGGGTAGGAGGGTAGGTAGTATGGGTAGGAGGGTAGGAGGGTAGGTAGTATGGGTAGGAGGGTAGGAGGGTAGGTAGTATGGGTAGGAGGGTAGGAGGGTAGGTAGTATGGGTAGGAGGGTAGGTAGTATGGGTAGGAGGGTAGGAGGGTAGGTAGTATGGGTAGGAGGGTAGGAGGGTAGGTAGTATGGGTAGGAGGGTAGGAGGGTAGGTAGTATGGGTAGGAGGGTAGGAGGGTAGGTAGTATGGGCAGGAGGGTAGGTAGTATGGCTAGGAGGGTAGGTAGTATGGGTAGGAGGGTAGGTAGTATGGGTAGGAGGGTAGGTAGTATGGGTAGGAGGGTAGGTAGTATGGGTAGAAGGGTAGGTAGTATGGGTAGGAGGGTAGGTAGTATGGTTAGGTGGGTAGGAGGGTAGGTAGTATGGGTAGGAGGGTAGGAGGGTAGGTAGTATGGGTAGGAGGGTAGGTAGTATGGGTAGGAGGGCTGGTAGGAGGGTAGGTAGTATGGGTAGGTAGTATGGGTAGGGGGGTAGGTAGTATGGGTAGGAGGGTAGGTAGTATGGGCAGGAGGGGTAGGTAGTATGGTAGGAGGGTAGGTAGTATGGGTAGAAGGGTAGGAGGGTAGGTAGTATGGGTAGGAGGGTAGGTAGTATGGGTAGTATGGGTAGGAGGGTAGGTAGTATGGGTAGGAGGTTAGGTAGTGTGGGTAGGTGGGTAGGAGGGTAGGTAGTATGGGTAGGAGGGTAGGTAGTATGGGTAGGAGGGTAGGTAGTATGGGTAGGGGGTAGGTAGTATGGGTAGGTAGTATGGGCAGGAGGGTAGGTAGTATGGGTAGGAGGGTAGGTAGTATGGGCAGGAGGGTAGGTAGTATGGGTAGGAGGGTAGGTAGTATGGGTAGGAGGGTAGGTAGTATGGTAGGAGGGTAGGTAGTTTGGGTAGGAGGGTAGGAGGGTAGGTAGTATGGGTAGGTAGTATGGGCAGGAGGGTAGGTAGTATGGGTAGGAGGGTAGGTAGTATGGTAGGAGGGTAGGTAGTTTGGGTAGGAGGGTAGGAGGGTAGGTAGTATGGGTAGGAGGGTAGGTAGTATGGGTAGGAGGGTAGGTAGTATGGGTAGGTGGGTAGGAGGGTAGGTAGTATGGGTAGGAGGGTAGGTAGTATGGCTAGGAGGGTAGGTAGTATGGGTAGGTGGGTAGGTAGTATGGGTAGGAGGGTAGGTAGTATGGGTAGGAGGGTAGGTAGTATGGGTAGGTGGGTAGGAGGTTAGGTAGTATGGGTAGGAGGGTAGGAGGGTAGGTAGTATGGGTAGGAGGGTAGGTAGTATGGGTAGGTGGGTAGGAGGGTAGGTAGTATGGGTAGGTGGGTAGGAGGGTAGGTAGTATGGGTAGGAGGGTAGGAGGGTAGGTAGTATGGGTAGGAGGGTAGGAGGGTAGGTAGTATGGGTAGGTAGTATGGGTAGGAGGGTGGGTAGTATGGGTAGGAGGGTAGGAGGGTAGGTAGTATGGTAGGAGGGTAGGTAGTATGGGTAGGAGGGTAGGTAGTATGGTAGGAGGGTAGGTAGTATGGGTAGGAGGGTGGGTAGGAGGGTAGGTAGTATGGGTAGGAGGGTAGGTAGTTTGGGTAGGAGGGTAGGTAGTATGGGTAGGAGGGTAGGTAGTATGGGTAGGAGGGTAGGTAGTATGGTAGGAGGGTAGGTAGTATGGGTAGGAGGGTAGGAGGGTAGGTAGTATGGTAGGGGGGTAGGTAGTATGGGTAGGAGGGTAGGTAGTATGGTAGGAGGGTAGGTAGTATGGGTAGGAGGGTAGGTAGTATGGGTAGGAGGGTAGGTAGAATGGGTAGGAGGGTAGGTAGTATGGTAGGAGGGTAGGTAGTATGGGTAGGAGGGTAGGTAGTATGGGTAGGAGGGTAGGTAGTATGGGTAGGAGGGTAGGTAGTATGGGTAGGAGGGTGGGTAGGAGGGTAGGTAGTATGGGTAGGAGGGTAGGTAGTATGGGTAGGAGGGTAGGTAGTATGGGTAGGTGGGTAGGAGGGTAGGTAGTATGGTAGGAGGGTAGGTAGTATGGGTAGAAGGGTAGGTAGTATGGGTAGGAGGGTAGGTAGTATGGGTAGGAGGGTAGGTAGTATGGGTAGGTGGGTAGGTAGTATGGGTAGGTGGGTAGGTAGTATGGGTAGGTGGGTAGGTAGTATGGGTAGGAGGGTAGGTAGTATGGGTAGGTGGGTAGGTAGTATGGGTAGGAGGGTAGGAGGGTAGGTAGTATGGGTAGAAGGGTAGGAGGGTAGATAGTATGGGTAGGAGGGTAGGTAGTATGGGTAGGAGGGTAGGTAGTATGGGTAGGTAGTATGGGTAGGTAGTATGGGTAGGAGGGTGGGTAGGAGGGTAGGAGGGTAGGTAGTATGGGTAGGAGGGTAGGTAGTATGGGTAGGAGGGTAGGTAGTATGGGTAGGTGGGTAGGAGGGTAGGTAGTATGGGTAGGAGGGTAGGTAGTATGGGTAGGAGGGTAGGTAGTATGGGTAGGTGGGTAGGAGGGTAGGAGGGTAGGTAGTATGGGTAGGAGGGTAGGTAGTATGGGTAGGAGGGTAGGTAGTATGGGTAGGAGGGTAGGAGGGTAGGTAGTATGGGTAGGAGGGTAGGAGGGTAGGTAGTATGGGTAGGAGGGTAGGTAGTATGGGTAGGAGGGTAGGTAGTATGGCTAGGAGGGTAGGTAGTATGGGTAGGAGGGTAGGTAGTATGGGTAGGAGGGTAGGTAGTATGGGTAGGAGGGTAGGAGGGTAGGTAGTATGGGTAGGAGGGTAGGAGGGTAGGTAGTATGGGTAGGAGGGTAGGAGGGTAGGTAGTATGGGTAGGAGGGTAGGTAGTATGGGTAGGAGGGTAGGAGGGTAGGTAGTATGGGTAGGAGGGTAGGAGGGTAGGTAGTATGGGTAGGAGGGTAGGAGGGTAGGTAGGAGGGTAGGAGGGTAGGTAGTATGGGTAGGAGGGTAGGTAGTATGGCTAGGAGGGTAGGTAGTATGGGTAGGAGGGTAGGTAGTATGGGTAGGAGGGTAGGTAGTATGGGTAGGAGGGTAGGTAGTATGGGTAGGAGGGTAGGAGGGTAGGTAGTATGGGTAGGAGGGTAGGTAGTATGGTTAGGTGGGTAGGAGGGTAGGTAGTATGGGTAGGAGGGTAGGAGGGTAGGAGGGTAGGTAGTATGGGTAGGAGGGTAGGTAGTATGGGTAGGAGGGCTGGTAGGAGGGTAGGTAGTATGGGTAGGTAGTATGGGTAGGGGGGTAGGTAGTATGGGTAGGAGGGTAGGTAGTATGGGCAGGAGGGGTAGGTAGTATGGTAGGAGGGTAGGTAGTATGGGTAGAAGGGTAGGAGGGTAGGTAGTATGGGTAGGAGGGTAGGTAGTATGGGTAGTATGGGTAGGTAGTATGGGTAGGAGGGTAGGTAGTATGGGTAGGTAGTATGGGTAGGTAGTATGGGTAGGAGGGTAGGTAGTATGGGTAGGAGGGTAGGTAGTATGGGTAGTATGGGTAGGAGGGTAGGTAGTATGGGTAGGAGGGTAGGTAGTATGGGTAGGTGGGTAGGAGGGTAGGTAGTATGGGTAGGAGGTTAGGTAGTGTGGGTAGGTGGGTAGGAGGGTAGGTAGTATGGGTAGGAGGGTAGGTAGTATGGGTAGGAGGGTAGGTAGTATGGGTAGGGGGTAGGTAGTATGGGTAGGTAGTATGGGCAGGAGGGTAGGTAGTATGGGTAGGAGGGTAGGTAGTATGGTAGGAGGGTAGGTAGTATGGGTAGGAGGGTAGGTAGTATGGGTAGGAGGGTAGGTAGTATGGTAGGAGGGTAGGTAGTTTGGGTAGGAGGGTAGGAGGGTAGGTAGTATGGGTAGGTAGTATGGGCAGGAGGGTAGGTAGTATGGGTAGGAGGGTAGGTAGTATGGTAGGAGGGTAGGTAGTTTGGGTAGGAGGGTAGGAGGGTAGGTAGTATGGGTAGGAGGGTAGGTAGTATGGGTAGGAGGGTAGGTAGTATGGGTAGGTGGGTAGGAGGGTAGGTAGTATGGGTAGGAGGGTAGGTAGTATGGCTAGGAGGGTAGGTAGTATGGGTAGGTGGGTAGGTAGTATGGCTAGGAGGGTAGGTAGTATGGGTAGGTGGGTAGGAGGTTAGGTAGTATGGGTAGGAGGGTAGGAGGGTAGGTAGTATGGGTAGGAGAGTAGGTAGTATGGGTAGGTGGGTAGGAGGGTAGGTAGTATGGGTAGGTGGGTAGGAGGGTAGGTAGTATGGGTAGGAGGGTAGGAGGGTAGGTAGTATGGGTAGGAGGGTAGGAGGGTAGGTAGTATGGGTAGGTAGTATGGGTAGGAGGGTGGGTAGTATGGGTAGGAGGGTAGGTAGTATGGTAGGAGGGTAGGTAGTATGGGTAGGAGGGTAGGTAGTATGGTAGGAGGGTAGGTAGTATGGGTAGGAGGGTGGGTAGGAGGGTAGGTAGTATGGGTAGGAGGGTAGGTAGTTTGGGTAGGAGGGTAGGTAGTATGGGTAGGAGGGTAGGTAGTATGGGTAGGAGGGTAGGTAGTATGGTAGGAGGGTAGGTAGTATGGGTAGGAGGGTAGGAGGGTAGGTAGTATGGTAGGGGGGTAGGTAGTATGGGTAGGAGGGTAGGTAGTATGGTAGGAGGGTAGGTAGTATGGGTAGGAGGGTAGGTAGTATGGGTAGGAGGGTAGGTAGAATGGGTAGGAGGGTAGGAGGGTAGGTAGTATGGTAGGAGGGTAGGTAGTATGGGTAGGAGGGTAGGTAGTATGGGTAGGAGGGTAGGTAGTATGGGTAGGAGGGTAGGTAGTATGGGTAGGAGGGTGGGTAGGAGGGTAGGTAGTATGGGTAGGAGGGTAGGTAGTATGGGTAGGAGGGTAGGTAGTATGGGTAGGTGGGTAGGAGGGTAGGTAGTATGGTAGGAGGGTAGGTAGTATGGGTAGGAGGGTAGGTAGTATGGGTAGAAGGGTAGGTAGTATGGGTAGAAGGGTAGGAGGGTAGGTAGTATGGGTAGGAGGGTAGGTAGTATGGGTAGTATGGGTAGGTAGTATGGGTAGGAGGGTAGGTAGTATGGGTAGGTAGTATGGGTAGGTAGTATGGGTAGGAGGGTAGGTAGTTTGGGTAGGAGGGTAGGTAGTATGGGTAGGAGGGTAGGTAGTTTGGGTAGGAGGGTAGGTAGTATGGGTAGGAGGGTAGGTAGTATGGGTAGGTGGGTAGGAGGGTAGGTAGTATGGGTAGGAGGGTAGGTAGTATGGGTAGGAGGGTAGGAGGGTAGGTAGTATGGGTAGGAGGGTAGGTAGTATGGGTAGTATGGTAGGAGGGTAGGTAGAATGGGTAGGAGGGTAGGTAGTATGGGTAGAAGGGTAGGAGGGTAGGTAGTATGGGTAGGTGGGTAGGAGGGTAGGTAGTATGGGTAGGAGGGTAGGTAGTATGGGTAGGAGGGTAGGTAGTATGGGTAGGAGGGTAGGTAGTATGGGTAGGTGGGTAGGAGGGTAGGTAGTATGGGTAGGAGGGTAGGAGGGTAGGTAGTATGGTAGGAGGGTAGATAGCAGGGGTAGGAGGGTAGGTAGTATGGGTAGGAGGGTGGGTAGGAGGGTAGGTAGTATGGGCAGGAGGGTAGGTAGTATGGCTAGGAGGGTAGGTAGTATGGGTAGGAGGGTAGGTAGTATGGGTAGGAGGGTAGGTAGTATGGGTAGGAGGGTAGGAGGGTAGGTAGTATGGGTAGGAGGGTAGGTAGTATGGGTAGGTGGGTAGGAGGGTAGGTAGTATGGGTAGGAGGGTAGGAGGGTAGGAGGGTAGGTAGTATGGGTAGGAGGGTAGGTAGTATGGGTAGGGGGGTAGGAGGGTAGGTAGTATGGGTAGGAGGGTAGGTAGTATGGGTAGGGGGGTAGGTAGTATGGGTAGGGGGGTAGGTAGTATGGGTAGGGGGGTAGGTAGTATGGGTAGGAGGGTAGGTAGTATGGGCAGGAGGGTAGGTAGTATGGTAGGAGGGTAGGTAGTATGGGTAGGAGGGTAGGTAGTATGGGTAGGTAGTATGGGTAGGAGGGTAGGTAGTATGGGTAGGAGGGTAGGTAGTATGGGTAGAAGGGTAGGAGGGTAGGTAGTATGGGTAGGAGGGTATGTAGTATGGGTAGGTAGTATGGGTAGTATGGGTAGGTAGTATGGGTAGGTAGTATGGGTAGGAGGGTAGGTAGTATGGGTAGAAGGGTAGGAGGGTAGGTAGTATGGGTAGGAGGGTAGGTAGTTTGGGTAGGAGGGTAGGAGGGTAGGTAGTATGGGTAGAAGGGTAGGAGGGTAGATAGTATGGGTAGGAGGGTAGGTAGTATGGGTAGGAGGGTAGGTAGTATGGGTAGGTAGTATGGGTAGGTAGTATGGGTAGGAGGGTGGGTAGGAGGGTAGGAGGGTAGGTAGTATGGGTAGGAGGGTAGGTAGTATGGGTAGGAGGGTAGGTAGTATGGGTAGGTGGGTAGGAGGGTAGGTAGTATGGGTAGGAGGGTAGGTAGTATGGGTAGGAGGGTAGGTAGTATGGGTAGGAGGGTAGGTAGTATGGGTAGGAGGGTAGGTAGTATGGGTAGGAGGGTAGGTAGTATGGGTAGGAGGGTAGGAGGGTAGGTAGTATGGGTAGGAGGGTAGGAGGGTAGGTAGTATGGGTAGGAGGGTAGGTAGTATGGCTAGGAGGGTAGGTAGTATGGGTAGGAGGGTAGGTAGTATGGGTAGGAGGGTAGGTAGTATGGGTAGGAGGGTAGGAGGGTAGGTAGTATGGGTAGGAGGGTAGGAGGGTAGGTAGTATGGGTAGGAGGGTAGGTAGTATGGGTAGGAGGGTAGGTAGTATGGGTAGAAGGGTAGGAGGGTAGGTAGTATGGGTAGGAGGGTATGTAGTATGGGTAGGTAGTATGGGTAGTATGGGTAGGTAGTATGGGTAGGTAGTATGGGTAGGAGGGTAGGTAGTATGGGTAGAAGGGTAGGAGGGTAGGTAGTATGGGTAGGAGGGTAGGTAGTATGGGTAGGAGGGTAGGTAGTTTGGGTAGG
The DNA here is from genome assembly GCF_029448725.1 of Salvelinus fontinalis. Classification (NCBI taxonomy): domain Eukaryota; kingdom Metazoa; phylum Chordata; class Actinopteri; order Salmoniformes; family Salmonidae; genus Salvelinus; species Salvelinus fontinalis. Next base: position 56,797,900 of record NC_074675.1, read on the forward strand.
AGGGTAGGAGGGTAGGTAGTATGGGTAGAAGGGTAGGAGGGTAGATAGTATGGGTAGGAGGGTAGGTAGTATGGGTAGGAGGGTAGGTAGTATGGGTAGGTAGTATGGGTAGGTAGTATGGGTAGGAGGGTGGGTAGGAGGGTAGGAGGGTAGGTAGTATCGGTAGGAGGGTAGGTAGTATGGGTAGGAGGGTAGGTAGTATGGGTAGGTGGGTAGGAGGGTAGGTAGTATGGGTAGGAGGGTAGGTAGTATGGGTAGGAGGGTAGGTAGTATGGGTAGGTGGGTAGTATGGGTAGGAGGGTAGGTAGTATGGGTAGGAGGGTAGGTAGTATGGGTAGGAGGGTAGGTAGTATGGGTAGGAGGGTAGGAGGGTAGGTAGTATGGGTAGGAGGGTAGGTAGTATGGGTAGGAGGGTAGGTAGTATGGCTAGGAGGGTAGGTAGTATGGGTAGGAGGGTAGGTAGTATGGGTAGGAGGGTAGGTAGTATGGGTAGGAGGGTAGGAGGGTAGGTAGTATGGGTAGGAGGGTAGGAGGGTAGGTAGTATGGGTAGGAGGGTAGGAGGGTAGGTAGTATGGGTAGGAGGGTAGGTAGTATGGGTAGGAGGGTAGGAGGGTAGGTAGTATGGGTAGGAGGGTAGGAGGGTAGGTAGTATGGGTAGGAGGGTAGGAGGGTAGGTAGTATGGGTAGGAGGGTAGGAGGGTAGGTAGTATGGGCAGGAGGGTAGGTAGTATGGCTAGGAGGGTAGGTAGTATGGGTAGGAGGGTAGGTAGTATGGGTAGGAGGGTAGGTAGTATGGGTAGGAGGGTAGGTAGTATGGGTAGGAGGGTAGGTAGTATGGGTAGGAGGGTAGGTAGTATGGTTAGGTGGGTAGGAGGGTAGGTAGTATGGGTAGGAGGGTAGGAGGGTAGGTAGTATGGGTAGGAGGGTAGGTAGTATGGGTAGGAGGGCTGGTAGGAGGGTAGGTAGTATGGGTAGGTAGTATGGGTAGGGGGGTAGGTAGTATGGGTAGGAGGGTAGGTAGTATGGGCAGGAGGGGTAGGTAGTATGGTAGGAGGGTAGGTAGTATGGGTAGAAGGGTAGGAGGGTAGGTAGTATGGGTAGGAGGGTAGGTAGTATGGGTAGTATGGGTAGGTAGTATGGGTAGGAGGGTAGGTAGTATGGGTAGGTAGTATGGGTAGGTAGTATGGGTAGGAGGGTAGGTAGTATGGGTAGGAGGGTAGGTAGTATGGGTAGTATGGGTAGGAGGGTAGGTAGTATGGGTAGGAGGGTAGGTAGTATGGGTAGGTGGGTAGGAGGGTAGGTAGTATGGGTAGGAGGTTAGGTAGTGTGGGTAGGTGGGTAGGAGGGTAGGTAGTATGGGTAGGAGGGTAGGTAGTATGGGTAGGAGGGTAGGTAGTATGGGTAGGGGGTAGGTAGTATGGGTAGGTAGTATGGGCAGGAGGGTAGGTAGTATGGGTAGGAGGGTAGGTAGTATGGGCAGGAGGGTAGGTAGTATGGGTAGGAGGGTAGGTAGTATGGGTAGGAGGGTAGGTAGTATGGTAGGAGGGTAGGTAGTTTGGGTAGGAGGGTAGGAGGGTAGGTAGTATGGGTAGGTAGTATGGGCAGGAGGGTAGGTAGTATGGGTAGGAGGGTAGGTAGTATGGTAGGAGGGTAGGTAGTTTGGGTAGGAGGGTAGGAGGGTAGGTAGTATGGGTAGGAGGGTAGGTAGTATGGGTAGGAGGGTAGGTAGTATGGGTAGGTGGGTAGGAGGGTAGGTAGTATGGGTAGGAGGGTAGGTAGTATGGCTAGGAGGGTAGGTAGTATGGGTAGGTGGGTAGGTAGTATGGGTAGGAGGGTAGGTAGTATGGGTAGGAGGGTAGGTAGTATGGGTAGGTGGGTAGGAGGTTAGGTAGTATGGGTAGGAGGGTAGGAGGGTAGGTAGTATGGGTAGGAGGGTAGGTAGTATGGGTAGGTGGGTAGGAGGGTAGGTAGTATGGGTAGGTGGGTAGGAGGGTAGGTAGTATGGGTAGGAGGGTAGGTAGTATGGGTAGGAGGGTAGGAGGGTAGGTAGTATGGGTAGGTAGTATGGGTAGGAGGGTGGGTAGTATGGGTAGGAGGGTAGGAGGGTAGGTAGTATGGTAGGAGGGTAGGTAGTATGGGTAGGAGGGTAGGTAGTATGGTAGGAGGGTAGGTAGTATGGGTAGGAGGGTGGGTAGGAGGGTAGGTAGTATGGGTAGGAGGGTAGGTAGTTTGGGTAGGAGGGTAGGTAGTATGGGTAGGAGGGTAGGTAGTATGGGTAGGAGGGTAGGTAGTATGGTAGGAGGGTAGGTAGTATGGGTAGGAGGGTAGGAGGGTAGGTAGTATGGTAGGGGGGTAGGTAGTATGGGTAGGAGGGTAGGTAGTATGGTAGGAGGGTAGGTAGTATGGGTAGGAGGGTAGGTAGTATGGGTAGGAGGGTAGGTAGAATGGGTAGGAGGGTAGGAGGGTAGGTAGTATGGTAGGAGGGTAGGTAGTATGGGTAGGAGGGTAGGTAGTATGGGTAGGAGGGTAGGTAGTATGGGTAGGAGGGTAGGTAGTATGGGTAGGAGGGTGGGTAGGAGGGTAGGTAGTATGGGTAGGAGGGTAGGTAGTATGGGTAGGAGGGTAGGTAGTATGGGTAGGTGGGTAGGAGGGTAGGTAGTATGGTAGGAGGGTAGGTAGTATGGGTAGAAGGGTAGGTAGTATGGGTAGAAGGGTAGGTAGTATGGGTAGGAGGGTAGGTAGTATGGGTAGGTGGGTAGGTAGTATGGGTAGGTGGGTAGGTAGTATGGGTAGGTGGGTAGGTAGTATGGGTAGGAGGGTAGGTAGTATGGGTAGGTGGGTAGGTAGTATGGGTAGGAGGGTAGGAGGGTAGGTAGTATGGGTAGAAGGGTAGGAGGGTAGATAGTATGGGTAGGAGGGTAGGTAGTATGGGTAGGAGGGTAGGTAGTATGGGTAGGTAGTATGGGTAGGTAGTATGGGTAGGAGGGTGGGTAGGAGGGTAGGAGGGTAGGTAGTATGGGTAGGAGGGTAGGTAGTATGGGTAGGAGGGTAGGTAGTATGGGTAGGTGGGTAGGAGGGTAGGTAGTATGGGTAGGAGGGTAGGTAGTATGGGTAGGAGGGTAGGTAGTATGGGTAGGTGGGTAGGAGGGTAGGAGGGTAGGTAGTATGGGTAGGAGGGTAGGTAGTATGGGTAGGAGGGTAGGTAGTATGGGTAGGAGGGTAGGAGGGTAGGTAGTATGGGTAGGAGGGTAGGAGGGTAGGTAGTATGGGTAGGAGGGTAGGTAGTATGGGTAGGAGGGTAGGTAGTATGGCTAGGAGGGTAGGTAGTATGGGTAGGAGGGTAGGTAGTATGGGTAGGAGGGTAGGTAGTATGGGTAGGAGGGTAGGAGGGTAGGTAGTATGGGTAGGAGGGTAGGAGGGTAGGTAGTATGGGTAGGAGGGTAGGAGGGTAGGTAGTATGGGTAGGAGGGTAGGTAGTATGGGTAGGAGGGTAGGAGGGTAGGTAGTATGGGTAGGAGGGTAGGTAGTATGGGTAGGAGGGTAGGAGGGTAGGTAGGAGGGTAGGAGGGTAGGTAGTATGGGTAGGAGGGTAGGTAGTATGGCTAGGAGGGTAGGTAGTATGGGTAGGAGGGTAGGTAGTATGGGTAGGAGGGTAGGTAGTATGGGTAGGAGGGTAGGTAGTATGGGTAGGAGGGTAGGAGGGTAGGTAGTATGGGTAGGAGGGTAGGTAGTATGGTTAGGTGGGTAGGAGGGTAGGTAGTATGGGTAGGAGGGTAGGAGGGTAGGAGGGTAGGTAGTATGGGTAGGAGGGTAGGTAGTATGGGTAGGAGGGCTGGTAGGAGGGTAGGTAGTATGGGTAGGTAGTATGGGTAGGGGGGTAGGTAGTATGGGTAGGAGGGTAGGTAGTATGGGCAGGAGGGGTAGGTAGTATGGTAGGAGGGTAGGTAGTATGGGTAGAAGGGTAGGAGGGTAGGTAGTATGGGTAGGAGGGTAGGTAGTATGGGTAGTATGGGTAGGTAGTATGGGTAGGAGGGTAGGTAGTATGGGTAGGTAGTATGGGTAGGTAGTATGGGTAGGAGGGTAGGTAGTATGGGTAGGAGGGTAGGTAGTATGGGTAGTATGGGTAGGAGGGTAGGTAGTATGGGTAGGAGGGTAGGTAGTATGGGTAGGTGGGTAGGAGGGTAGGTAGTATGGGTAGGAGGTTAGGTAGTGTGGGTAGGTGGGTAGGAGGGTAGGTAGTATGGGTAGGAGGGTAGGTAGTATGGGTAGGAGGGTAGGTAGTATGGGTAGGGGGTAGGTAGTATGGGTAGGTAGTATGGGCAGGAGGGTAGGTAGTATGGGTAGGAGGGTAGGTAGTATGGTAGGAGGGTAGGTAGTATGGGTAGGAGGGTAGGTAGTATGGGTAGGAGGGTAGGTAGTATGGTAGGAGGGTAGGTAGTTTGGGTAGGAGGGTAGGAGGGTAGGTAGTATGGGTAGGTAGTATGGGCAGGAGGGTAGGTAGTATGGGTAGGAGGGTAGGTAGTATGGTAGGAGGGTAGGTAGTTTGGGTAGGAGGGTAGGAGGGTAGGTAGTATGGGTAGGAGGGTAGGTAGTATGGGTAGGAGGGTAGGTAGTATGGGTAGGTGGGTAGGAGGGTAGGTAGTATGGGTAGGAGGGTAGGTAGTATGGCTAGGAGGGTAGGTAGTATGGGTAGGTGGGTAGGTAGTATGGCTAGGAGGGTAGGTAGTATGGGTAGGTGGGTAGGAGGTTAGGTAGTATGGGTAGGAGGGTAGGAGGGTAGGTAGTATGGGTAGGAGAGTAGGTAGTATGGGTAGGTGGGTAGGAGGGTAGGTAGTATGGGTAGGTGGGTAGGAGGGTAGGTAGTATGGGTAGGTAGTATGGGTAGGAGGGTGGGTAGTATGGGTAGGAGGGTAGGAGGGTAGGTAGTATGGTAGGAGGGTAGGTAGTATGGGTAGGAGGGTAGGTAGTATGGTAGGAGGGTAGGTAGTATGGGTAGGAGGGTGGGTAGGAGGGTAGGTAGTATGGGTAGGAGGGTAGGTAGTTTGGGTAGGAGGGTAGGTAGTATGGGTAGGAGGGTAGGTAGTATGGGTAGGAGGGTAGGTAGTATGGTAGGAGGGTAGGTAGTATGGGTAGGAGGGTAGGAGGGTAGGTAGTATGGTAGGGGGGTAGGTAGTATGGGTAGGAGGGTAGGTAGTATGGTAGGAGGGTAGGTAGTATGGGTAGGAGGGTAGGTAGTATGGGTAGGAGGGTAGGTAGAATGGGTAGGAGGGGTAGGTAGTATGGTAGGAGGGTAGGTAGTATGGGTAGGAGGGTAGGTAGTATGGGTAGGAGGGTAGGTAGTATGGGTAGGAGGGTAGGTAGTATGGGTAGGAGGGTGGGTAGGAGGGTAGGTAGTATGGGTAGGAGGGTAGGTAGTATGGGTAGGAGGGTAGGTAGTATGGGTAGGTGGGTAGGAGGGTAGGTAGTATGGTAGGAGGGTAGGTAGTATGGGTAGGAGGGTAGGTAGTATGGGTAGAAGGGTAGGTAGTATGGGTAGAAGGGTAGGAGGGTAGGTAGTATGGGTAGGAGGGTAGGTAGTATGGGTAGTATGGGTAGGTAGTATGGGTAGGAGGGTAGGTAGTATGGGTAGGTAGTATGGGTAGGTAGTATGGGTAGGAGGGTAGGTAGTATGGGTAGGTGGGTAGGAGGGTAGGTAGTATGGGTAGGAGGGTAGGTAGTATGGGTAGGAGGGTAGGTAGTATGGGTAGGAGGGTAGGTAGTATGGGTAGGAGGGTAGGTAGTATGGGTAGGAGGGTAGGTAGTATGGGTAGGAGGGTAGGTAGTATGGGTAGGAGGGTAGGTAGTATGGGTAGGAGGGTAGGTAGTATGGGTAGGAGGGTAGGTAGTATGGGTAGGAGGGTAGGTAGTAGTGGGTAGGAGGGTAGGTAGTATGGGTAGGTGTAGGGTAGGTAGTATGGGTAGGAGGGTAGGTAGTATGGGTAGGAGGGTAGGTAGTATGGGTAGGAGGGTAGGTGGGTAGGTAGTATGGGTAGGAGGGTAGGTAGTATGGGTAGGAGGGTAGGTAGTATGGGTAGGAGGGTAGGTAGTATGGGTAGGAGGGTAGGTAGTATGGGTAGGAGGGTAGGTAGTATGGTAGGAGGGTAGGTAGTATGGGTAGGAGGGTAGGTAGTATGGGTGAGGAGGGTAGGTAGTATGGGTAGGAGGGTAGGTAGTATGGGTAGGAGGGTAGGTAGTATGGGTAGGAGGGTAGGTAGTATGGGTAGGAGGGTAGGTAGTATGGGTAGGAGGGTAGGGTATGTATGGGTAGGGGAGGGTAGGAGGGTAGGTAGTATGGGTAGGAGGGTAGGTAGTATGGGTAGGAGGGTAGGTA
>NC_074675.1:56809369-56814369 GCF_029448725.1 Salvelinus fontinalis
TATTCAGGGCGTGTTACCTGTTGGCAGCGCCACACAGGGCTGTATGTATTCAGGTGTGTTACCTGTTGGCAGGCGCCACACAGGGCTGTATGTATTCAGGTGTGTTACCTGTTGGCAGCGCCACACAGGGCTGTATGTATTCAGGTGTGTTACCTGTTGGCAGTGCCACACAGGGCTGGTATGTATTCAGGTGTGTTACCTGTTGGCAGTGCCACACAGGGCTGTATGTATTCAGGTGTGTTACCTGTTGGCAGTGCCACACAGGGCTGTATGTATTCAGGTGTGTTACCTGTTGGCAGCGCCACACAGGGCTGTATGTATTCAGGTGTGTTACCTACTGGCAGCGCCACACAGGGCTGTATGTATTCAGGTGTGTTACCTGTTGGCAGCGCCACACAGGGCTGTATGTATTCAGGTGTGTTACCTGTTGGCGGCGCCACACAGGGCTGTATGTATTCAGGTGTGTTACCTGTTGGCAGCGCCACACAGGGCTGTATGTATTCAGGTGTGTTACCTGTTGGCAGTGCCACACAGGGCTGTATGTATTCAGGTGTGTTACCTGTTGGCAGTGCCACACAGGGCTGTATGTATTCAGGTGTGTTACCTGTTGGCAGTGCCACACAGGGCTGTATGTATTCAGGTGTGTGACCTGTTGGCAGCGCCACACAGGGCTGTATGTATTCAGGTGTGTTACCTGTTGGCAGCGTCACACAGGGCTGTATGTATTCAGGTGTGTTACCTGTTGGCAGCGCCACACAAGGCTGTATGTATTCAGGTGTGTTACCTGTTGGCAGTGCCACACAGGGCTGTATGTATTCAGGTGTGTTACCTGTTGGCAGTGCCACACAGGGCTGTATGTATTCAGGTGTGTGACCTGTTGGCAGCGCCACACAGGGCTGTATGTATTCAGGTGTGTTACCTGTTGGCAGTGCCACACAGGGCTGTATGTATTCAGGTGTGTTACCTGTTGGCAGCGCCACACAGGGCTGTATGTATTCAGGTGTGTTACCTGTTGGCAGTGCCACACAGGGCTGTATGTATTCAGGTGTGTTACCTGTTGGCAGTGCCACACAGGGCTGGCACACTGTCTCTCTGCCTCCTCCTGTCCACAGACACACCTCTGGACACTGACCCTCGGACACGGCTCACACACACCTGAGACAGACGGGTTATATCAATACAGATCAATAAACTATTTCAAATCACCTCCGTGGTTATTCAGGCTTGTCATTTATAAAAACTCCACTGACTGTTCTACTCTCAGGGTTACCTGAGTGACAGCTGCTGTTACAGGTGTGTTGTTTACAGGGCAGCGTCTTGCCACAGGTCTTCTGACAGCTCCAGGGCTTGTTGCTACAGCGACGCGGGACGGGCGTGGCCTTGGAACACATACAGCTCACTGATACCATCTTAGGACATGGTGGGCAGGGACCTGGAAGACACAGGGTTCAACATGGTTACAATACATCGACATCAAAACAAACTTTGACTTGGCACTCCGGTACCGCTTGCTGTTTATTAAATGTTCAGCAGTCTTATGGCTCGGGGGGTAGAAGCTGTTCAGCAGTCTTATGGCTCGGGGGGGTAGAAGCTGTTCAGGAGTCTTATGGCTCGGGGGGTAGAAGCTGTTCAGGAGCCTTTTGGTTCTAGACTTAGCGCTCCGGTACTGCTTGCCGTGCGGTAGCAGAGAGAACAGTCTATGACTTGGGTGACTGGAGTCTGACAATTTTATGGGCCTTTCTCTGACACCGCCTGGTATACAGGTCCTGGATGGCAGGAAGCTTGGCCCCAGTGATGTACTGGGCCGTACGCACTACCCTTTGTAGCGCCTTGTCGAGCAGTTGCCGTACCAGGCGGTGACGCAACCTGTCAGGGTGCTCTCGATGGTGCAGCTGTAGAACTTTTTGAAGATCTGGGGACCCATGTCAAATCTTTTCAGTTTCCTGAAGGGGAATAGGTGTTGTCGGGCCCTCTTCAAGACTGTCTTGGTGTGTTTGGACCATGATAGTTTGTTGGTGATGTGGAACTTGAAGCTCTCAACTGCCCTGTCAATGTTAAAGCTCCTTTGTCTTGCTCACATTGAGAGAGAGGTTGTTGTCCTGGCAACACACTGCCAGGTCTCTGACCTCCTCCCTATAGGCTGTCTCATCGTTGTCGGTGATCAGGCCTACCACTGTTGTGTCATCAGCAAACTTAATGATGGTGTTGGAGTCGTGTTTGGCCACGCAGTTGCGGGTGAACAGGGAATACAGGAGGGGACTAAGCGCACACACCTGAGGGGACCCGTGTAGACGATCAGCGTGTGTTGTTACCTAATCTTACTGGCCCCGCGGCTTTGTGAATGTTGACCTGTTTAAAGGTCTTGCTCACATCGGCTACCGAGAGCGTTATCACACAGTTGTCCGGAACAGCTGGTGCTCTCATGCATACTTCAGTGTTGCTTGCCTCGAAGCGAGCATAAAAGGCATTTAAGCTCGTCTGGTAGACTCGCGTCATTGGAAGCTCGCGGCTGGGTTTCTCTTTGTAGTCCGTAATAGTTTTCAAGCCCTGCCACATCCGACGAGCGTCAGAGCCGGTGTAGTAGGATTCAATCTTGATCCTGTATTGACGCTTTGCTTGTTTGATGGTTCGTCTGAGGGCATAGCGAGATTCCTTATCAGCGTCCGGATTAGTGTCCCGCTCCTTGAAAGCGGCAGCTCGAGCCTTTAGCTCGATGCAGATGTTGCCTGTAACCCATGGCTTCTGGTTGGGATATGTACGAACGGTCACTGTAGGGACGACGTCATCGATGCACTTATTGATGAAGTCGATGACTGAGGTGGTATACTCCTCAATGCCATTGGATGAATCCCGACACATATTCCAGTCTGTGCTACATAACAGTCCTGTAGTTTAGCATCAGCATCATCTGACCACTTCCATATTGAGCGAGTCACTGGTACTTCCTGCTTTAGTTTTTGCTTGTAAGCAGGAATCAGGAGGATATAATTACGGTCAGATTTGCCAAATGGAGGACGAGGGAGAGCTTTGTATGTGTCTCTGTGTGTGTAGTAAAGGTGGTCTGGAGTTTTTTTCCTCTGGTTGCACATGTGACATGCTGGTAGAAATTTGGTAAAACTGATTTAAGTTTGCCTGCATTAAAGTCCCCAGGTACTAGAAGCACCGCTTCTGGGTGAGCATTTTTCTTGTTTGCTTATGGCCTTATACAGCTTGTTGAGTCTCGTCTTAGTCCCAGCATCCAGTTTGTGGTGGTAAATAGACAGATAAGAAAAAATATAGATTAAAACTCTCTTGGTAGATAGTGTGGTCTACAGCTTATCATGAGGTACTCTACCTCAGGTGAGCAATACCTCGAGACTTCTTTAATATTAGACATTGCGCACCAGCTGTTATTGACAAATGGACACACACCCCCACCCCTCGTCTAACCAGAGGTAGAGTCTCTGTTCCGCCGGTGAATTGAAAATCCCTCCAGCTCTATATTGTCCGTGCCGTCGTTCTGCCACGACTCGGTGAAACACAGGATTTTACAGTTTTTGAATGTCCCAGTGGTAGGATAGTCTTGATCGTAGATCATCCAGTTTCATTTTACCACGATTGCACGTTGGCCAATAGGACAGATGGCAGTGGTGGTTTACTCGCTCGCCTACGAACTCTCAGAAGGCAGCCCGACCTCCGACCCTTTTATTCTCCATCTTTTCTTCACACAAATGACGAGGATTTGGGCCCGTTCCCCAGAAAGCGGTATTTCCTTCCAGCTCGAGGTGAGTAACCACTGTTCTGATGTCCAGAAGTTATTGTCGGTCATAAGAGACGGCAACATTATGTACAAAATAAGTTAAATACAATACGACAAAAATCTTCTGTGGGTGTTGGTGCTTACCTGGATGACAGAGCAGCAGACAGCGGTGTCCACAGGCTGGGTTCAAGGCTCTGTCACAGACCAGCCCACAGGAGTGAGGTAACAGCCATGGGTCCAGAGGAGGATCCTGTACCTTCCCACAGTAACAGACATACCTACTGGGGGTCTGGGAGGGGCTGTACTCATAACGACATTTAGGACTGGAGGGGGGAGACAAATAGGAACAAATAGATGTTATTGTAATATTAAATCCTACTGGGGGTCTGGGAGCAATGTTTAGGACCGGGGGAAAGACGTGTTTTAACGTTTAGGACCGGGGGAAAGACGTGTTTTAACGTTTAGGACCGGGGGAAAGACGTGTTTTAACGTTTAGGACCGGGGGAAAGACGCGTTTTAACGTTTAGGACCGGGGGAAAGACGCGTTTTAACGTTTAGGACCGGGGGAAAGACGCGTTTTAACGTTTAGGACCGGGGGAAAGACGCGTTTTAACGTTTAGGACCGGGGGAAAGACGCGTTTTAACGTTTAGGACCGGGGGAAAGACGCGTTTTAACGTTTAGGACCGGGGGAAAGACGCGTTTTTAACGTTTAGGACCGGGGGGAAAGACGCGTTTTAACGTTTAGGACCGGGGGAAAGACGCGTTTTAACGTTTAGGACCGGGGGAAAGACGCGTTTTAACGTTTAGGACCGGGGGAAAGACGCGTTTTAACGTTTAGGACCGGGGCAAAGACGTGTTTTAACGTTTAGGACCGGGGGAAAGACGTGTTTTAACGTTTAGGACCGGGGGAAAGATGTGTTTTAACGTTTAGGACCGGGGGAAAGACGTGTTTTAACGTTTAGGACCGGGGGAAAGACGTGTTTTAACGTTTAGGACCGGGGGAAAGACGCGTTTTAACGTTTAGGACCGGGGGAAAGACGTGTTTTAACGTTTAGGACCGGGGGAAAGACGCGTTTTAACGTTTAGGACCGGGGCAAAGACGCGTTTTAACGTTTAGGACCGGGGCAAAGACCCGTTTTAACGTTTAGGACCGGGGCAAAGACCCGTTTTAACGTTTAGGACCGGGGCAAAGACGCGTTTTAACGTTTAGGACCGGGGGAAAGACCCGTTTTAACGTTTAGGACCGGGGGAAAGACGCGT
>NC_074675.1:56819369-56856869 GCF_029448725.1 Salvelinus fontinalis
GGCATGACACAGTGTTATATTAACCAGACCATCCCCTGGCATGACACAGTGCTATATTAACCAGACCATCCCCTGGCATGGCACAGTACTATATTAACCAGACCATCCCCTGGCATGACACAGTGCTATATTAACCAGACCATCCCCTGGCATGGCACAGTACTATATTAACCAGACCATCCCCTGGCATGACACAGTGCTATATTAACCAGACCATCCCCTGGCATGGCACAGTACTATATTAACCAGACCATCCCCTGGCATGACACAGTGCTATATTAACCAGACCATCCCCTGGCACAGTGCTATATTAACCAGACCATCCCCTGGTACAGTGCTATATTAACCAGACCATCCCCTGGCATGACACAGTGCTATATTAACCAGACCATCCCCTGGCATGACACAGTGCTATATTAACCAGACCATCTCCTGGCACAGTGCTATATTAACCAGACCATCCCCTGGCATGGCACAGTGCTATATTAACCAGACCATCCCCTGGCATGACACAGTGCTATATTAACCAGACCATCCCCTGGCATGACACAGTGCTATATTAACCAGACCATCCCCTGGTACAGTACTATATTAACCAGACCATCCCCTGGCATGACACAGTGCTATATTAACCAGACCATCCCCTGGCATGACACAGTGCTATATTAACCAGACCATCCCCTGGTACAGTGCTATATTAACCAGACCATCCCCTGGTACAGTGCTATATTAACCAGACCATCCCCTGGTACAGTGCTATATTAACCAGACCATCCCCTGGCATGACACAGTGCTATATTAACCAGACCATCTCCTGGCACAGTGCTATATTAACCAGACCATCCCCTGGCACAGTGCTATATTAACCAGACCATCCCCTGGCATGGCACAGTGCTATATTAACCAGACCATCCCCTGGCATGGCACAGTGCTATATTAACCAGACCATCCCCTGGCATGACACAGTGCTATATTAACCAGACCATCTCCTGGCACAGTGCTATATTAACCAGACCATCCCCTGGCATGGCACAGTGCTATATTAACCAGACCATCCCCTGGCATGGCACAGTGCTATATTAACCAGACCATCCCCTGGCATGACACAGTGCTATATTAACCAGACCATCCCATGGCACAGTGCTATATTAACCAGACCATCCCCTGGCATGACACAGTGCTATATTAACCAGACCATCCCCTGGCACAGTGTTATATTAACCAGACCATCCCCTGGCACAGTACTATATTAACCAGACCATCCCCTGGCACAGTGCTATATTAACCAGACCATCCCCTGGCATGACACAGTGCTATATTAACCAGACCATCCCCTGGCACAGTACTATATTAACCAGACCATCCCCTGGCATGACACAGTGCTATATTAACCAGACCATCCCCTGGTACAGTGCTATATTAACCAGACCATCCCCTGGCACAGTGCTATATTAACCAGACCATCCCCTGGCACAGTGCTATATTAACCAGACCATCCCCTGGCACAGTGCTATATTAACCAGACCATCCCCTGGTACAGTGCTATATTAACCAGACCATCCCCTGGCACAGTGCTATATTAACCAGACCATCCCCTGGTACAGTGCTATATTAACCAGACCATCCCCTGGCACAGTGCTATATTAACCAGACCATCCCCTGGCACAGTGCTATATTAACCAGACCATCCCCTGGTACAGTGCTATATTAACCAGACCATCCCCTGGTACAGTACTATATTAACCAGACCATCCCCTGGCATGACACAGTGCTATATTAACCAGACCATCCCCTGGTACAGTGCTATATTAACCAGACCATCCCCTGGTACAGTGTTATATTAACCAGACCATCCCCTGGCACAGTACTATATTAACCAGACCATCCCCTGGCACAGTGCTATATTAACCAGACCATCCCCTGGTACAGTACTATATTAACCAGACCATCCCCTGGCACAGTGCTATATTAACCAGACCATCCCCTGGTACAGTACTATATTAACCAGACCATCCCCTGGCACAGTGCTATATTAACCAGACCATCCCCTGGCACAGTGCTATATTAACCAGACCATCCCCTGGCACAGTGCTATATTAACCAGACCATCCCCTGGCACAGTACTATATTAACCAGACCATCCCCTGACACAGTGCTATATTAACCAGACCATCTCCTGGCATGACACAGTGCTATATTAACCAGACCATCCCCTGGCATGGCACAGTGCTATATTAACCAGACCATCCCCTGGCATGACACAGTGCTATATTAACCAGACCATCCCCTGGCACAGTGCTATATTAACCAGACCATCCCCTGGCATGACACAGTGCTATATTAACCAGACCATCCCCTGGCATGGCACAGTGCTATATTAACCAGACCATCCCCTGGCATGGCACAGTGCTATATTAACCAGACCATCCCCTGGCATGACACAGTGCTATATTAACCAGACCATCCCCTGGCATGACACAGTGCTATATTAACCAGACCATCCCATGGTACAGTGCTATATTAACCAGACCATCCCCTGGCATGACACAGTGCTATATTAACCAGACCATCCCCTGGCATGACACAGTGCTATATTAACCAGACCATCCCCTGGCACAGTGCTATATTAACCAGACCATCTCCTGGCACAGTGCTATATTAACCAGACCATCCCCTGGCATGGCACAGTGCTATATTAACCAGACCATCCCCTGGCATGACACAGTGCTATATTAACCAGACCATCCCCTGGCATGACACAGTGCTATATTAACCAGACCATCCCCTGGTACAGTACTATATTAACCAGACCATCCCCTGGCATGACACAGTGCTATATTAACCAGACCATCCCCTGGTACAGTGCTATATTAACCAGACCATCCCCTGGCACAGTACTATATTAACCAGACCATTCCCCTGGCATGGTACAGTACTATATTAACCAGACCATCCCCTGGCATGACACAGTGCTATATTAACCAGACCATCCCCTGGTACAGTGCTATATTAACCAGACCATCCCCTGGTACAGTGCTATATTAACCAGACCATCTCCTGGCACAGTGCTATATTAACCAGACCATCCCCTGGCATGGCACAGTGCTATATTAACCAGACCATCCCCTGGCATGGCACAGTGCTATATTAACCAGACCATCCCCTGGCATGACACAGTGCTATATTAACCAGACCATCCCATGGCACAGTGCTATATTAACCAGACCATCCCCTGGCATGACACAGTGCTATATTAACCAGACCATCCCCTGGCACAGTGTTATATTAACCAGACCATCCCCTGGCACAGTACTATATTAACCAGACCATCCCCTGGCACAGTGCTATATTAACCAGACCATCCCCTGGCACAGTACTATATTAACCAGACCATCCCCTGGCATGACACAGTGCTATATTAACCAGACCATCCCCTGGTACAGTGCTATATTAACCAGACCATCCCCTGGCACAGTGCTATATTAACCAGACCATCCCCTGGCACAGTGCTATATTAACCAGACCATCCCCTGGCACAGTGCTATATTAACCAGACCATCCCCTGGTACAGTGCTATATTAACCAGACCATCCCCTGGTACAGTACTATATTAACCAGACCATCCCCTGGCATGACACAGTGCTATATTAACCAGACCATCCCCTGGTACAGTGCTATATTAACCAGACCATCCCCTGGCACAGTGCTATATTAACCAGACCATCCCCTGGCACAGTGCTATATTAACCAGACCATCCCCTGGCATGGTACAGTGCTATATTAACCAGACCATCCCCTGGTACAGTGTTATATTAACCAGACCATCCCCTGGCACAGTGCTATATTAACCAGACCATCCCCTGGTACAGTACTATATTAACCAGACCATCCCCTGGCACAGTGCTATATTAACCAGACCATCCCCTGGTACAGTACTATATTAACCAGACCATCCCCTGGTACAGTGCTATATTAACCAGACCATCCCCTGGTACAGTGCTATATTAACCAGACCATCCCCTGGCATGACACAGTGCTATATTAACCAGACCATCCCCTGGTACAGTGCTATATTAACCAGACCATCCCCTGGCACAGTGCTATATTAACCAGACCATCCCCTGGCATGGCACAGTGCTATATTAACCAGACCATCCCCTGGCATGACACAGTGCTATATTAACCAGACCATCCCCTGGTACAGTACTATATTAACCAGACCATCCCCTGGCACAGTACTATATTAACCAGACCATTCCCCTGGCATGGTACAGTACTATATTAACCAGACCATCCCCTGGCATGGTACAGTACTATATTAACCAGACCATCCCCTGGCACAGTGCTATATTAACCAGACCATCCCCTGGCATGGCACAGTGCTATATTAACCAGACCATCCCCTGGCACAGTGCTATATTAACCAGACCATCCCCTGGCATGGTACAGTACTATATTAACCAGACCATCCCCTGGCATGGTACAGTACTATATTAACCAGACCATCCCCTGGCATGGTACAGTACTATATTAACCAGACCATCCCCTGGCATGGTACAGTACTATATTAACCAGACCATCCCCTGGCATGGTACAGTACTATATTAACCAGACCATCCCCTGGTACAGTGCTATATTAACCAGACCATCCCCTGGCATGGTACAGTGCTATATTAACCAGACCATCCCCTGGCATGGTACAGTACTATATTAACCAGACCATCCCCTGGCATGGTACAGTGCTATATTAACCAGACCATCCCCTGGTACAGTGCTATATTAACCAGACCATCCCCTGGTACAGTGCTATATTAACCAGACCATCCCCTGGCATGACACAGTACTATATTAACCAGACCATCCCCTGGCATGGCACAGTGCTATATTAACCAGACCATACCCTGGCATGACACAGTGCTATATTAACCAGACCATCCCCTGGCACAGTACTATATTAACCAGACCATCCCCTGGCATGGCACAGTACTATATTAACCAGACCATCCCCTGGCATGGCACAGTGCTATATTAACCAGACCATCCCCTGGCACAGTACTATATTAACCAGACCATCCCCTGGCATGACACAGTGCTATATTAACCAGACCATCCCCTGGCACAGTGCTATATTAACCAGACCATCCCCTGGCACAGTGCTATATTAACCAGACCATCCCCTGGCATGGCACAGTGCTATATTAACCAGACCATCCCCTGGTACAGTACTATATTAACCAGACCATCCCCTGGCACAGTGCTATATTAACCAGGCCATCCCCTGGCACAGTGCTATATTAACCAGACCATCCCCTGGCATGGCACAGTGCTATATTAACCAGACCATCCCCTGGTACAGTACTATATTAACCAGACCATCCCCTGGCACAGTGCTATATTAACCAGGCCATCCCCTGGTACAGTGCTATATTAACCAGACCATCCCCTGGCATGACACAGTGCTATATTAACCAGACCATCCCCTGGCACAGTGCTATATTAACCAGACCATCCCCTGACACAGTGCTATATTAACCAGGCCATCCCCTGACACAGTGCTATATTAACCAGACCATCCCCTGGCATGGCACAGTGCTATATTAACCAGACCATCCCCTGGCACAGTGCTATATTAACCAGACCATCCCCTGGCATGGCACAGTGCTATATTAACCAGACCATCCCCTGGTACAGTACTATATTAACCAGACCATCCCCTGGCACAGTGCTATATTAACCAGACCATCCCCTGACACAGTGCTATATTAACCAGACCATCCCCTGGTACAGTACTATATTAACCAGACCATCCCCTGGCACAGTGCTATATTAACCAGACCATCCCCTGGCATGGCACAGTACTATATTAACCAGACCATCCCCTGGCACAGTACTATATTAACCAGACCATCCCCTGGTACAGTGCTATATTAACCAGACCATCTCCTGGCACAGTACTATATTAACCAGACCATCCCCTGGCATGACACAGTGCTATATTAACCAGACCATCCCCTGGTACAGTGCTATATTAACCAGACCATCCCCTGGCATGACACAGTGCTATATTAACCAGACCATCCCCTGGCACAGTACTATATTAACCAGACCATCCCCTGGTACAGTGCTATATTAACCAGACCATCCCCTGGCACAGTACTATATTAACCAGACCATTCCCCTGGCATGGTACAGTACTATATTAACCAGACCATCCCCTGGCATGGCACAGTGCTATATTAACCAGACCATCCCCTGGTACAGTGCTATATTAACCAGACCATCCCCTGGCATGACACAGTGCTATATTAACCAGACCATCCCCTGGCACAGTACTATATTAACCAGACCATCCCCTGGTACAGTGCTATATTAACCAGACCATCCCCTGGCACAGTGCTATATTAACCAGACCATCCCCTGGCACAGTGCTATATTAACCAGACCATCCCCTGGCACAGTGCTATATTAACCAGACCATCCCCTGGCACAGTGCTATATTAACCAGACCATCCCCTGGTACAGTACTATATTAACCAGACCATCCCCTGGTACAGTGCTATATTAACCAGACCATCCCCTGGCATGACACAGTGCTATATTAACCAGACCATCCCCTGGCATGGCACAGTGCTATATTAACCAGACCATCCCCTGGCATGGCACAGTGCTATATTAACCAGACCATCCCCTGGCATGACACAGTGCTATATTAACCAGACCATCCCCTGGCACAGTGCTATATTAACCAGACCATCCCCTGGCATGGCACAGTGCTATATTAACCAGACCATCCCCTGGCATGGCACAGTGCTATATTAACCAGACCATCCCCTGGCATGGCACAGTGCTATATTAACCAGACCATCCCCTGGCATGACACAGTGCTATATTAACCAGACCATCCCCTGGCATGACACAGTGCTATATTAACCAGACCATCCCCTGGCATGGCACAGTGCTATATTAACCAGACCATCCCCTGGCATGGCACAGTGCTATATTAACCAGACCATCCCCTGGCATGACACAGTACTATATTAACCAGACCATCCCCTGGTACAGTGCTATATTAACCAGACCATCCCCTGGCACAGTGCTATATTAACCAGACCATCCCCTGGCATGGTACAGTGCTATATTAACCAGACCATCTCCTGGCACAGTGCTATATTAACCAGACCATCCCCTGGCATGGCACAGTGCTATATTAACCAGACCATCCCCTGGCATGACACAGTGCTATATTAACCAGACCCTCCCCTGGCACAGTGCTATATTAACCAGACCATCCCCTGGCACAGTGCTATATTAACCAGACCATCCCCTGGCATGGCACAGTGCTATATTAACCAGACCATCCCCTGGCATGACACAGTGCTATATTAACCAGACCCTCCCCTGGCACAGTGCTATATTAACTAGCCTAGTAGGGTTAGTTAGCCGCTGAGCTCTGTGGCGCATAAAATGGTATCAAACATGGTTTCCATGTGGTCGATATATTCCATTCCAGCCATTATTATGAGCCATCCTCCCCTCACCAGCCTCCACTGATGTAGGTATATGTCTGTCATATTGAGGTATCTAGCTATAAGTTAAACCTCATCAAATGGATAGGTGTAAGCAATTATGGTCGTATCACAGGAGGGTGATTTTCACTGAGGAGGAGGAGGCCGCGCCGACCGAAATGCATGCTGGACATTTTCGAAGTAAAGCACATTGACTTCTAGAATCAACCAACACTTCTTCTGACGGGGAATTGTCAAGGAGTTGGACAGCCGGGCAAATGGAATGACCTTTTGTTTCTCTATCACATCCTATTATATCTGAAATTATTATTATTTAAATTAATGTCTTATCAGAGAGTACACGTTTCAATGTGTCACTGCTTGGCTTTAAAAAAAAGGTCAGCGCCCTTTCTAGCCTGTTTGAGTGAAGACTGAGTTGGAATCCGTTGTTTCACCACATGGTCGCTAAGTGACCCAATTCACATGTTGTAACGGTTTCTTTATTTGACCACAGCAGAGTTCAATATTATAGAGTGTGTGTGACTGTGTGTGTGTGACTGTGTGTGTGTGACTGTGTGTGTGTGACTGTGTGTGTGTGACTGTGTGTGTGTGACTGTGTGTGTGTGACTGTGTGTGTGTGTGTCTGTGTGTCTGTGTGTGTGTGACTGTGTGTGTGTGACTGTGTGTGTGTGACTGTGTGTGAGTGACTGTGTGTGAGTGACTGTGTGTGTGTGACTGTGTGTGTGTGACTGTGTGTGTGTGTGACTGTGTGTGTGTGTGACTGTGTGTGTGTGTGACTGTGTGTGTGTGTGTGTGTGTGTGTGACTGTGTGTGACTGTGTGTGTGTGTGTGTGACTGTGTGTGTGTGTGTGTGACTGTGTGTGTGTGTCTGTGTGTGTGTGTGTGTGTGTGACTGTGTGTGTGTGACTGTGTGTGTGTGTGTGTGACTGTGTGTGTGTGACTGTGTGTGTGTGACTGTGTGTGTGTGTGTGTGTGTGTGTGTGTGTGTCTGTGTGACTGTGTGTGTGTGTGTGTGTGTGTGTGTGTGTGTGTGTGTGTGTGTGTGTGTGTGTGTGTGTGTGTGTGTGTGTGTGTGTGTGTGACTGTGACTGTGTGACTGTGTGACTGTGTGTGTTTGTGACTGTGTGTGTGTGTGTGACTGTGTGTGTGTGTGTGACTGTGTGTGTGTGTGTGACTGTGTGTGTGTGTGTGTGTGACTGTGTGTGTGTGTGTGACTGTGTGTGTGTGTGTGTGTGACTGTGTGTGTGTGTGTGTGACTGTGTGACTGTGTGTGTGTGTGTGTGACTGTGTGACTGTGTGTGTGTGTGTGTGTGACTGTGTGACTGTGTGTGTGTGTGTGTGACTGTGTGACTGTGTGACTGTGTGACTGTGTGTGTGTGTGACTGTGTGACTGTGTGACTGTGTGTGTGTGACTGTGTGACTGTGTGTGCGTGTGTGTGACTGTGTGACTGTGTGTGCGTGTGTGTGACTGTGTGACTGTGTGTGTGTGACTGTGTGTGTGTGTGTGTGTGTGTGTGTGTGTGTGTGTGTGTGTGTGTGTGTGTGTGTGTGTGTGTGTGTGTGTGTGTGTGTCTGTGTGTCTGTGTGTGTGACTGTGTGTGTGACTGTGTGTGTGACTGTGTGTGACTGTGTGTGTGTGTGTGTGTGTGTGTGTGTGTGTGTCTGTGTGTGTGTGTGTCTGTGTGTGTGTGTGTCTGTGTGTGTGTGTGACTGTGTGTGACTGTGTGTGTGTGTGTGTGTGTGTGTGTGTGTGTGTGTGTGTGTGTGTGTGACTGTGTGTGTGTGTGTGTGTGTGTGTGTGTGTGTGTGTGTGTCTGTGTGTGTGTGTGTGTGTGTGTGTGACTGTGTGTGTGTGTGTGACTGTGTGTGTGTGTGTGTGTGACTGTGTGACTGTGTGTGTGTGACTGTGTGTGTGTGACTGTGTGTGTGTGACTGTGTGTGTGTGACTGTGTGTGTGTGACTGTGTGTGTGTGACTGTGTGTGTGTGACTGTGTGTGTGTGACTGTGTGTGTGTGACTGTGTGTGTGTGACTGTGTGTGTGTGTGACTGTGTGTGTGTGTGACTGTGTGTGTGTGTGACTGTGTGTGTGTGTGACTGTGTGTGTGTGTGACTGTGTGTGTGTGTGACTGTGTGTGTGTGTGACTGTGTGTGTGTGACTGTGTGTGTGTGTGTGAGTGTGTGTGTGTGTGTGTGTGTGTGTGTGTGTGTGTGTGTGTGTGTGTGTGTGTGTGTGTGTGTGTGTGTGTGTGTGTGTGTGTGTGTGTGTGACTGTGTGTGACTGTGTGTGTGTGTGTGTGACTGTGTGTGTGTGTGTGTGACTGTGTGTGTGTGTGTGTGACTGTGTGTGTGTGTGTGTGACTGTGTGTGTGTGACTGTGTGTGTGTGACTGTGTGTGTGTGACTGTGTGTGTGTGACTGTGTGTGTGTGACTGTGTGTGTGTGACTGTGTGTGTGTGACTGTGTGTGTGTGTGTGTGTGTGTGTGACTGTGTGTGTGTGACTGTGTGTGTGACTGTGTGTGTGACTGTGTGTGTGTGACTGTGTGTGTGTGACTGTGTGTGTGACTGTGTGTGTGTGTGACTGTGTGTGTGTGTGACTGTGTGTGTGTGACTGTGTGTGTGTGTGTGACTGTGTGTGTGTGTGTGACTGTGTGTGTGTGTGTGTGACTGTGTGTGTGTGACTGTGTGTGTGTGTGTGACTGTGTGTGTGTGTGTGACTGTGTGTGTGTGTGTGACTGTGTGTGTGTGACTGTGTGTGTGTGTGTGTGTGTGTGACTGTGTGTGTGTGTGTGTGTGTGACTGTGTGTGTGTGTGTGTGTGACTGTGTGTGTGTGTGTGTGTGACTGTGTGTGTGTGTGTGTGACTGTGTGTGTGTGACTGTGTGTGTGTGTGTGTGTGTGTGTGACTGTGTGTGTGTGTGTGTGTGTGTGTGTGTGACTGTGTGACTGTGTGACTGTGTGACTGTGTGACTGTGTGACTGTGTGACTGTGTGTGTGTGACTGTGTGACTGTGTGTGTGTGACTGTGTGTGTGTGACTGTGTGTGTGTGACTGTGTGACTGTGTGTGTTTGTGACTGTGTGTGTGTGTGTGTGTGACTGTGTGTGTGTGTGTGACTGTGTGACTGTGTGACTGTGTGTGTGTGTGTGTGACTGTGTGACTGTGTGTGTGTGTGTGTGACTGTGTGACTGTGTGTGACTGTGTGACTGTGTGTGACTGTGTGTGTGTGTGTGACTGTGTGTGTGTGACTGTGTGTGTGTGTGTGTGTGTGACTGTGTGTGTGTGTGTGTGTGACTGTGTGTGTGTGTGTGTGTGACTGTGTGTGTGTGTGTGTGCTGTGTGTGTGTGTGTGTGACTGTGTGTGTGTGACTGTGTGTGTGTGTGTGTGTGTGTGTGACTGTGTGTGTGTGTGTGTGTGTGTGTGTGACTGTGTGACTGTGTGACTGTGTGACTGTGTGACTGTGTGACTGTGTGACTGTGTGACTGTGTGTGTGTGACTGTGTGTGTGTGACTGTGTGTGTGTGACTGTGTGTGTGTGACTGTGTGTGTGTGACTGTGTGACTGTGTGTGTTTGTGACTGTGTGTGTGTGTGTGTGTGACTGTGTGTGTGTGTGTGTGACTGTGTGACTGTGTGACTGTGTGTGTGTGTGTGTGACTGTGTGACTGTGTGTGTGTGTGTGTGACTGTGTGACTGTGTGTGACTGTGTGACTGTGTGTGTGTGTGACTGTGTGACTGTGTGTGTGTGACTGTGTGTGTGTGTGTGTGTGTGTGTGTGTGTGTGTGTGTGTGTGTGTGTGTGTGTGTGTGTGTGTGTGTGTGTGTGTGTGTGTCTGTGTGTGTGTGTGTGTCTGTGTGTGTCTGTGTGTGTCTGTGTGTGTCTGTGTGTGTCTGTGTGTGTGTCTGTGTGTGTGTGTGACTGTGTGTGACTGTGTGTGTGTGTGTGTGTGTCTGTGTGTGACTGTGTGTGTGTGTGTGTGTGTGTGTGTGTGTGTGTGTGTGTGTGTGTGTGTGTGTGTGTGTGTGTGTGTGTGTGACTGTGTGTGTGTGTGTGACTGTGTGTGTGTGTGTGACTGTGTGTGTGTGTGTGTGTGTGTGACTGTGTGTGTGTGTGTGTGTGACTGTGTGTGTGTGTGTGTGTGACTGTGTGTGTGTGTGTGTGTGACTGTGTGTGTGTGTGTGTGTGTGACTGTGTGTGTGTGTGTGTGTGTGTGACTGTGTGTGTGTGTGTGTGACTGTGTGTGTGTGTGTGTGTGACTGTGTGTGTGTGTGTGTGTGTGTGACTGTGTGTGACTGTCTGTGTGTGTCTGTGTGTGTCTGTGTGTGTCTGTGTGTGTCTGTGTGTGTCTGTGTGTGTCTGTGTGTGTCTGTGTGTGTCTGTGTGTGTCTGTGTGTGTCTGTGTGTGTCTGTGTGTGTCTGTGTGTGTGTGTGTATTAGGGTTTTAAAAGGTCGGGAACTTTCCAGTAAATTTCCAGAATGTTTTGCTTAAATTCATCAAAAAACAGTGAACCTTTTTTTGTGTGATATACATCAGGCAATTCTAGGTCTTGTGGCATATTTTGGTAAAACTATTCCCCAATTCAATGGGATTGCAACCCTCTGCATGCACAGTCTCCCATCACATGTACTGCTGATTCTCAAGATCTGGCACACTAATGAGATGCTATTCAGCTTTCTGGTAAGTTACTACAATACTGGGTGGGGTGAATATACGTTATATGACATAAATGATTTATTATAGTTTTGTTTGTGCCAGTAATTTTGGAGCCCACTGTACACACTACCGGTCAAAAGTTGCAGAACATCTACTCATTCAAGAGTTTTTCGTTATTTTTGAAGAAACTCAAATTTAAAATATATTTTGATTTATTTAACACTTTTTTTGGTTACAACATGATTCCATATGTGTTATTTCATAGTTTTGATGTCTTCATTATTATTCTACAATGTAGAAAATAGTTAAAAAATAAAGAAAAATCCTTGAATGAGTAGTTGTGTCCAACCTTTGGCTGGTACTGTGTGTATGTGTTATGAATGGTTCCATGTTTAGATGTTTGACTACAGAAGGAAGTTAGCTAATAGCTAAATCTGGTTGTGTCTCAGTGCTCTGAGAAGTGTGTTTCTTCTGTGCATTGTCCAAATACACAGAACTAATTAAATGAATAAATAAACATGGCTGCCATAGAATGTTGTCGTGTCACATCAATGGATCATAATGCAGAACCCACATTGTCCTTACTCTCTAAATACATGATCTGGTAGGTGGGTCTGTGGGTCTGTGGGTCTGTGGGTCTGTGGGCCTGTGGGCCTGTGGGCCTGTGGGCCTGTGGGCCTGTGGGCCTGTGGGCCTGTGGGCCTGTGGGCCTGTGGGCCTCTGCCTGTGGGCCTCTGCCTGTGGGCCTCTGCCTGTGGGCCTCTGCCTGTGGGCCTCTGCCTGTGGGCCTCTGCCTGTGGGCCTCTGCCTGTGGGCCTCTGCCTGTGGGCCTCTGCCTGTGGGCCTCTGCCTGTGGGCCTCTGCCTGTGGGCCTCTGCCTGTGGGCCTCTGCCTGTGGGCCTCTGCCTGTGGGCCTCTGCCTGTGGGCCTCTGCCTGTGGGCCTCTGCCTGTGGGCCTCTGCCTGTGGGCCTCTGCCTGTGGGCCTCTGCCTGTGGGCCTCTGCCTGTGGGCCTGTGGGCCTCTGCCTGTGGGTCTCTGCCTGTGTGTAGGTGTGTTTAGGTCTATGGGTCTGTCTGTCTGTCTGTCTGTGGGTCTGTCTGGGCCTGTGGGTCTCTGCCTGTGTGTAGGTGTGTAGGTCTGTGTAGGTGTGTGTAGGTGTGTGTAGGTCTATGGGTCTGTCTGTGGATCTGTCTGGGCCTGTGTGTAGGTGTGTGTAGGTGTGTGTAGGTGTGTGTAGGTGTGCTACTCACAGCCTGGTTTCTCTTGACGGAGGCGATACAGATAAGGCAGGTGATAGCACCAGACTGGAACGCATCACTCAGGTACTGACGAGTTCTCTCTAGATCTGTTACATCTCCACCTGGAGGGAGAGGGGGAGGAGAGAGGAGAGAGGAGAGGAGAGAGGAGGGGGGAGAGGAGAGAGGAGGGGGGAGAGGAGAGAGGAGGGGGGAGAAGAGAAAGGAGGGGGGGAGAGGAGGGGGGGAGGAGAGAGGAGAAGAGAGAGGAGGGGGGAGAGGAGAGAGGAGGGGGGAGAGGAGAGAGGAGGGGGGAGAAGAGAAAGGAGGGGGGGAGAGGAGGGGGGGAAGAGAGAGGAGAAGAGAGAGGAGGGGGGAGAGGAGAGAGGAGGGGGGAGAGGAGAGAGGAGGGGGGAGAGGAGAGAGGAGGGGGGGAGACATATCAGGGGGTCTGATGGTGACTAAGATAGTAGGGGGTCTGATGGTGACTAAGATAGTAGGGGGTCTGATGGTGACTAAGATAGTAGGGGGTCTGATAGTGACTAAGATAGTAGGGGGTCTGATGGTGACTAAGATAGTAGGGGGTCTGATGGTGACTAAGATAGTAGGGGGTCTGATGGTGACTAAGATAGTAGGGGGTCTGATGGTGACTAAGATAGTAGGGGGTCTGATGGTGACTAAGATAGTAGGGGGTCTGATGGTGACTAAGATAGTAGGGGGTCTGATGGTGACTAAGATAGTAGGGGGTCTGATGGTGACTAAGATAGTAGGGGGTCTGATGGTGACTAAGATAGTAGGGGGTCTGATGGTGACTAAGATAGTAGGGGGTCTGATAGTGACTAAGATAGTAGGGGGTCTGATGGTGACTAAGATAGTAGGGGGTCTGATGGTGACTAAGATAGTAGGGGGTCTGATGGTGACTAAGATAGTAGGGGGTCTGATGGTGACTAAGATAGTAGGGGGTCTGATAGTGACTAAGATAGTAGGGGGTCTGATGGTGAATAAGATAGTAGGGGGTCTGATGGTGACTAAGATAGTAGGGGGTCTGATAGTGACTAATACTGTAGGGGGGTCTGATGGTGACTAAGATAGTAGGGGGTCTGATGGTGACTAAGATAGTAGGGGGTCTGATAGTGACTAAGATAGTAGGGGGTCTGATGGTGACTAATACTGTAGGGGGTCTGATGGTGACTAAGATAGTAGGGGGTCTGATGGTGACTAATACTGTAGGGGGTCTGATGGTGACTAAGATAGTAGGGGGTCTGATGGTGACTAAGATAGTAGGGGGTCTGATAGTGACTAAGATAGTAGGGGGTCTGATGGTGACTAAGATAGTAGGGGGTCTGATAGTGACTAAGATAGTAGGGGGTCTGATGGTGACTAAGATAGTAGGGGGTCTGATAGTGACTAAGATAGTAGGGGGTCTGATGGTGAATAAGATAGTAGGGGGTCTGATGGTGACTAAGATAGTAGGGGGTCTGATAGTGACTAATACTGTAGGGGGTCTGATGGTGACTAATACTGTAGGGGGTCTGATGGTGACTAAGATAGTAGGGGGTCTGATGGTGACTAATACTGTAGGGGGTCTGATGGTGACTAAGATAGTAGGGGGTCTGATGGTGACTAAGATAGTAGGGGGTCTGATAGTGACTAAGATAGTAGGGGGTCTGATGGTGACTAAGATAGTAGGGGGTCTGATAGTGACTAAGATAGTAGGGGGTCTGATGGTGACTAAGATAGTAGGGGGTCTGATAGTGACTAAGATAGTAGGGGGTCTGATGGTGACTAAGATAGTAGGGGGTCTGATAGTGACTAAGATAGTAGGGGGTCTGATAGTGACTAAGATAGTAGGGGGTCTGATGGTGACTAAGATAGTAGGGGGTCTGATGGTGACTAAGATAGTAGGGGGTCTGATGGTGACTAAGATAGTAGGGGGTCTGATGGTGACTAAGATAGTAGGGGGTCTGATGGTGACTAAGATAGTAGGGGGTCTGATAGTGACTAAGATAGTAGGGGGTCTGATGGTGACTAAGATAGTAGGGGGTCTGATGGTGACTAAGATAGTAGGGGGTCTGATGGTGACTAAGATAGTAGGGGGTCTGATGGTGACTAAGATAGTAGGGGGTCTGATGGTGACTAAGATAGTAGGGGGTCTGATGGTGACTAAGATAGTAGGGGGTCTGATGGTGACTAAGATAGTAGGGGGTCTGATGGTGACTAAGATAGTAGGGGGTCTGATGGTGACTAAGATAGTAGGGGGTCTGATGGTGACTAAGATAGTAGGGGGTCTGATGGTGACTAAGATAGTAGGGGGTCTGATGGTGACTAAGATAGTAGGGGGTCTGATGGTGACTAAGATAGTAGGGGGTCTGATGGTGACTAAGATAGTAGGGGGTCTGATGGTGACTAAGATAGTAGGGGGTCTGATGGTGACTAAGATAGTAGGGGGTCTGATGGTGACTAAGATAGTAGGGGGTCTGATGGTGACTAAGATAGTAGGGGGTCTGATGGTGACTAAGATAGTAGGGGGTCTGATGGTGACTAAGATAGTAGGGGGTCTGATGGTGACTAAGATAGTAGGGGGTCTGATGGTGAATAAGATAGTAGGGGGTCTGATGGTGACTAAGATAGTAGGGGGTCTGATAGTGACTAATACTGTAGGGGGTCTGATGGTGACTAATACTGTAGGGGGTCTGATGGTGACTAAGATAGTAGGGGGTCTGATGGTGACTAAGATAGTAGGGGGTCTGATGGTGACTAAGATAGTAGGGGGTCTGATGGTGACTAAGATAGTAGGGAGTCTGATGGTGACTAAGATAGTAGGGGGTCTGATGGTGACTAAGATAGTAGGGGGTCTGATGGTGACTAAGATAGTAGGGGGTCTGATGGTGACTAATACTGTAGGGGGTCTGATGGTGACTAATACTGTAGGGGGTCTGATGGTGACTAAGATAGTAGGGGGTCTGATGGTGACTAAGATAGTAGGGGGTCTGATGGTGACTAAGATAGTAGGGGGTCTGATGGTGACTAATACTGTAGGGGGTCTGATGGTGACTAAGATAGTAGGGGGTCTGATGGTGACTAAGATAGTAGGGGGTCTGATGGTGACTAAGATAGTAGGGGGTCTGATGGTGACTAATACTGTAGGGGGTCTGATGGTGACTAAGATAGTAGGGGGTCTGATGGTGACTAAGATAGTAGGGGGTTTGATGGTGACTAAGATAGTAGGGGGTCTGATGGTGACTAAGATAGTAGGGGGCCTGATGGTGACTAAGATAGTAGGGGGCCTGATGGTGACTAATACTGTAGGGGGTCTGATGGTGACTAAGATAGTAGGGGGTCTGATAGTGACTAAGATAGTAGGGGGTCTGATAGTGACTAAGATAGTAGGGAGTCTGATGGTGACTAAGATAGTAGGGGGTCTGATGGTGACTAAGATAGTAGGGGGTCTGATGGTGACTAAGATAGTAGGGGGTCTGATGGTGACTAAGATAGTAGGGGGTCTGATGGTGACTAAGATAGTAGGGGGTCTGATAGTGACTAAGATAGTAGGGGGTCTGATAGTGACTAAGATAGTAGGGGGTCTGATGGTGACTAAGATAGTAGGGGGTCTGATGGTGACTAAGATAGTAGGGGGTCTGATAGTGACTAAGATAGTAGGGGGTCTGATGGTGACTAAGATAGTAGGGGGTCTGATGGTGACTAAGATAGTAGGGGGTCTGATAGTGACTAATACTGTAGGGGGTCTGATGGTGACTAATACTGTAGGGGGTCTGATGGTGACTAAGATAGTAGGGGGTCTGATGGTGACTAAGATAGTAGGGGGTCTGATAGTGACTAAGATAGTAGGGGGTCTGATAGTGACTAAGATAGTAGGGGGTCTGATAGTGACTAAGATAGTAGGGGGTCTGATAGTGACTAAGATAGTAGGGGGTCTGATAGTGACTAATACTGTAGGGGGTCTGATGGTGACTAAGATAGTAGGGGGTCTGATGGTGACTAAGATAGTAGGGGGTCTGATGGTGACTAAGATAGTAGGGGGTCTGATGGTGACTAAGATAGTAGGGGGTCTGATGGTGACTAAGATAGTAGGGGGCCTGATGGTGACTAAGATAGTAGGGGGCCTGATGGTGACTAATACTGTAGGGGGTCTGATGGTGACTAAGATAGTAGGGGGTCTGATAGTGACTAAGATAGTAGGGGGTCTGATAGTGACTAAGATAGTAGGGAGTCTGATAGTGACTAAGATAGTAGGGAGTCTGATGGTGACTAAGATAGTAGGGGGTCTGATGGTGACTAAGATAGTAGGGGGTCTGATGGTGACTAAGATAGTAGGGGGTCTGATGGTGACTAAGATAGTAGGGGGTCTGATGGTGACTAAGATAGTAGGGGGTCTGATAGTGACTAAGATAGTAGGGGGTCTGATAGTGACTAAGATAGTAGGGGGTCTGATGGTGACTAAGATAGTAGGGGGTCTGATGGTGACTAAGATAGTAGGGGATCTGATGGTGACTAAGATAGTAGGGGGTCTGATGGTGACTAAGATAGTAGGGGGTCTGATGGTGACTAAGATAGTAGGGGGTCTGATAGTGACTAAGATAGTAGGGGGTCTGATGGTGACTAAGATAGTAGGGGGTCTGATGGTGACTAAGATAGTAGGGGGTCTGATGGTGACTAAGATAGTAGGGGGTCTGATGGTGACTAAGATAGTAGGGGGTCTGATGGTGACTAAGATAGTAGGGGGCCTGATGGTGACTAAGATAGTAGGGGGTCTGATAGTGACTAATACTGTAGGGGGTCTGATGGTGACTAATACTGTAGGGGGTCTGATGGTGACTAATACTGTAGGGGGTCTGATGGTGACTAAGATAGTAGGGGGTCTGATGGTGACTAAGATAGTAGGGGGTCTGATGGTGACTAAGATAGTAGGGGGTCTGATGGTGACTAAGATAGTAGGGGGTCTGATGGTGACTAAGATAGTAGGGGGTGTGATGGTGACTAAGATAGTAGGGGGTCTGATGGTGACTAAGATAGTAGGGGGTCTGATGGTGACTAAGATAGTAGGGGGTCTGATGGTGACTAAGATAGTAGGGGGTCTGATAGTGACTAAGATAGTAGGGGGTCTGATGGTGACTAAGATAGTAGGGGGTCTGATGGTGACTAAGATAGTAGGGGGTCTGATGGTGACTAAGATAGTAGGGGGTCTGATGGTGACTAAGATAGTAGGGGGTCTGATGGTGACTAAGATAGTAGGGGGTCTGATGGTGACTAAGATAGTAGGGGGTCTGATGGTGACTAAGATAGTAGGGGGTCTGATGGTGACTAAGATAGTAGGGGGTCTGATGGTGACTAAGATAGTAGGGGGTCTGATGGTGACGAAGATAGTAGGGGGTCTGATGGTGACTAAGATAGTAGGGGGTCTGATAGTGACTAATACTGTAGGGGGTCTGATGGTGACTAATACTGTAGGGGGTCTGATGGTGACTAAGATAGTAGGGGGTCTGATGGTGACTAATACTGTAGGGGGTCTGATGGTGACTAAGATAGTAGGGGGTCTGATGGTGACTAAGATAGTAGGGAGTCTGATGGTGACTAAGATAGTAGGGGGTCTGATGGTGACTAAGATAGTAGGGGGTCTGATGGTGACTAATACTGTAGGGGGTCTGATGGTGACTAATACTGTAGGGGGTCTGATGGTGACTAAGATAGTAGGGGGTCTGATGGTGACTAAGATAGTAGGGGGCCTGATGGTGACTAAGATAGTAGGGGGCCTGATGGTGACTAATACTGTAGGGGGTCTGATGGTGACTAAGATAGTAGGGGGTCTGATAGTGACTAAGATAGTAGGGGGTCTGATAGTGACTAAGATAGTAGGGAGTCTGATGGTGACTAAGATAGTAGGGGGTCTGATGGTGACTAAGATAGTAGGGGGTCTGATGGTGACTAAGATAGTAGGGGGTCTGATGGTGACTAAGATAGTAGGGGGTCTGATGGTGACTAAGATAGTAGGGGGTCTGATAGTGACTAAGATAGTAGGGGGTCTGATGGTGACTAAGATAGTAGGGGGTCTGATGGTGACTAAGATAGTAGGGGGTCTGATGGTGACTAAGATAGTAGGGGGTCTGATGGTGACTAAGATAGTAGGGGGTCTGATAGTGACTAAGATAGTAGGGGGTCTGATGGTGACTAAGATAGTAGGGGGTCTGATGGTGACTAAGATAGTAGGGGGTCTGATAGTGACTAATACTGTAGGGGGTCTGATGGTGACTAAGATAGTAGGGGGTCTGATGGTGAATAAGATAGTAGGGGGTCTGATGGTGACTAAGATAGTAGGGGGTCTGATAGTGACTAAGATAGTAGGGGGTCTGATGGTGACTAAGATAGTAGGGGGTCTGATGGTGACTAATACTGTAGGGGGTCTGATAGTGACTAAGATAGTAGGGGGTCTGATAGTGACTAATACTGTAGGGGGTCTGATGGTGACTAATACTGTAGGGGGTCTGATGGTGACTAAGATAGTAGGGGGTCTGATGGTGACTAAGATAGTAGGGGGTCTGATGGTGACTAAGATAGTAGGGGGTCTGATGGTGACTAAGATAGTAGGGGGTCTGATGGTGACTAAGATAGTAGGGGGTCTGATGGTGACTAAGATAGTAGGGGGTCTGATGGTGACTAAGATAGTAGGGAGTCTGATGGTGACTAAGATAGTAGGGGGTCTGATGGTGACTAAGATAGTAGGGGGTCTGATGGTGACTAAGATAGTAGGGGGTCTGATGGTGACTAAGATAGTAGGGGGTCTGATGGTGACTAAGATAGTAGGGGGTCTGATGGTGACTAAGATAGTAGGGGGTCTGATGGTGACTAAGATAGTAGGGGGTCTGATGGTGACTAAGATAGTAGGGGGTCTGATGGTGACTAAGATAGTAGGGGATCTGATGGTGACTAAGATAGTAGGGGGTCTGATGGTGACTAAGATAGTAGGGGGTCTGATGGTGACTAAGATAGTAGGGGGTCTGATAGTGACTAAGATAGTAGGGGGTCTGATGGTGACTAAGATAGTAGGGGGTCTGATGGTGACTAAGATAGTAGGGGGTCTGATGGTGACTAAGATAGTAGGGGGTCTGATGGTGACTAAGATAGTAGGGGGTCTGATGGTGACTAAGATAGTAGGGGGTCTGATGGTGACTAAGATAGTAGGGGGTCTGATGGTGACTAAGATAGTAGGGGGTCTGATGGTGACTAAGATAGTAGGGGGTCTGATGGTGACTAAGATAGTAGGGGGCCTGATGGTGACTAAGATAGTAGGGGGTCTGATAGTGACTAATACTGTAGGGGGTCTGATGGTGACTAATACTGTAGGGGGTCTGATGGTGACTAATACTGTAGGGGGTCTGATGGTGACTAAGATAGTAGGGGGTCTGATGGTGACTAAGATAGTAGGGGGTCTGATGGTGACTAAGATAGTAGGGGGTCTGATAGTGACTAAGATAGTAGGGAGTCTGATGGTGACTAAGATAGTAGGGGGTCTGATGGTGACTAAGATAGTAGGGGGTCTGATGGTGACTAAGATAGTAGGGGGTCTGATGGTGACTAAGATAGTAGGGGGTCTGATAGTGACTAAGATAGTAGGGGGTCTGATGGTGACTAAGATAGTAGGGGGTCTGATGGTGACTAAGATAGTAGGGGGTCTGATGGTGACTAAGATAGTAGGGGGTCTGATGGTGACTAAGATAGTAGGGGGTCTGATGGTGACTAAGATAGTAGGGGGTCTGATGGTGACTAAGATAGTAGGGGGTCTGATGGTGACTAAGATAGTAGGGGGTCTGATGGTGACGAAGATAGTAGGGGGTCTGATGGTGACTAAGATAGTAGGGGGTCTGATGGTGACTAAGATAGTAGGGGGTCTGATGGTGACTAAGATAGTAGGGGGTCTGATGGTGACTAATACTGTAGGGGGTCTGATGGTGACTAAGATAGTAGGGGGTCTGATGGTGACTAAGATAGTAGGGGGTCTGATGGTGACTAAGATAGTAGGGGGTCTGATAGTGACTAAGATAGTAGGGAGTCTGATGGTGACTAATACTGTAGGGGGTCTGATAGTGACTAAGATAGTAGGGGGTCTGATAGTGACTAAGATAGTAGGGGGTCTGATGGTGCCTAAGACATTAAGGGGTCTGGTGTTTGTGTGTAAGTCTAACATCATTATCCTGATAGCTGGTATGTGATTACTACGGTGAGACAGAGAGCCTTTCAGAAAGAGTGACTGACCTTAAAAAGCAACTTCTCCTTTTGAAAGTGGTCTGTGTGTCATCGATATGAGTCACAAACATTTATTAGTGTCAACATTTACTACAACGTGTAACTAGGATCATTTCGGTGGTCAAGTCCAAAACAGAGATTTGTGAGAAGATAGGAAACAAATTATACGACAAAGAATGAAGGGTACTTAACAGAACAAAGGCTACGTAACAGAACGAAGGGTACGTAACAGAAAGAAGGGTACGTAACAGAACGAAGGCTACGTAACAGAACGAAGGGTACGTAACAGAACGAAGGGTACGTAACAGAACGAAGGGTACGTAACAGAACGTAGGGTACGTAACAGAACGTAGGGTACGTAACAGAACGTAGGGTACGTAACAGAACGAAGGGTACGTAACAGAGCGAAGGGTACGTAACAGAACGAAGGGTACGTAACAGAACGAAGGGTACGTAACAGAACGAAGGGTACGTAACAGAACGAAGGGTACCTAACAGAACGAAGGGTACCTAACAGAACGAAGGGTACCTAACAGAACAAAGGGTACCTAACAGAACAAAGGGTACCTAACAGAACAAAGGGTACCTAACAGAACAAAGGGTACCTAACAGAACGAAGGGTACGTAACAGAACGAAGGGTACGTAACAGAACGAAGGGTACGTAACAGAACGAAGGGTACGTAACAGAACGAAGGGTACGTAACAGAACGAAGGGTACGTAACAGAACGAAGGGTACGTAACAGAACGTAGGGTACGTAACAGAACGTAGGGTACGTAACAGAACGTAGGGTACGTAACAGAACGTAGGGTACGTAACAGAACGTAGGGTACGTAACAGAACGAAGGGTACGTAACAGAACGAAGGGTACGTAACAGAACGAAGGGTACGTAACAGAACGAAGGGTACGTAACAGAACGAAGGGTACCTAACAGAACGAAGGGTACGTAACAGAACGAAGGGTACGTAACAGAACGAAGGGTACGTAACAGAACGAAGGGTACGTAACAGAACGAAGGGTACGTAACAGAACGAAGGGTACGTAACAGAACGAAGGGTACCTAACAGAACGAAGGGTACCTAACAGAACGAAGGGTACCTAACAGAACGAAGGGTACCTAACAGAACGAAGGGTACCTAACAGAACGAAGGGTACCTAACAGAACGAAGGGTACGTAACAGAACGAAGGGTACCTAACAGAACGAAGGGTACCTAACAGAACGAAGGGTACGTAACAGAACGAAGGGTACGTAACAGAACGAAGGGTACGTAACAGAACGAAGGGTACGTAACAGAACGAAGGGTACGTAACAGAACGAAGGGTACGTAACAGAACGAAGGGTACGTAACAGAACGAAGGGTACGTAACAGAACGAAGGGTACGTAACAGAACGAAGGGTACGTAACAGAACGAAGGGTACGTAACAGAACGAAGGGTACGTAACAGAACGAAGGGTACGTAACAGAACGAAGGGTACGTAACAGAACGAAGGGTACGTAACAGAACGAAGGGTACGTAACAGAACGAAGGGTACGTAACAGAACGAAGGGTACGTAACAGAACGAAGGGTACGTAACAGAACGAAGGGTACGTAACAGATATCCATGGGTTTAAATCCTACCCACATGATAATAATAATCAATTCGGAGCGCAACTGCAAGTAACCAAATCCTAATGACCATGTTAAATTTGGTTAGACATACCCTATCCCTATGGGGCTAGTTAGGGACCATCAGTAAATTACACAACGGGACAATATGTTCAAATGTCAACAGCTCCAAATTACAATGACTCAAAAACGTCCAACTATAAATTGTAGAAATCCATATACTGATATTGAAAGCATTTAACGAGACAACTAAAATATTGTCCCATTTACATTGTGTAATTTGTCCCCAGACACAGGCTGTCCCCCAGACATAACTACTCAGAAAGTTCCAGAAAGACAATGATCTAATGGTTTAACAGGCTGACTTGGGACTGTGTGATCAACAGGGATCAGACTCAAGCACGAGCCACACATCAGTATGTGTCGTCTCACCAGTCTGGTCCGTATAGGTGGTGAGCGTCGAGGCCAGAATCTGCCCTCGTTTACCGTCCTTCCCCTGGACCTTCCCACCATCATCGACTATATCATCGACATCATCGTCTGAGGAGGAGCTGTACTGGCTCTGAGCCAATCGCTGAGCAGCAGCCTGGTTGGACTTCCTGATCTCCTCAAACTTGGATTGGCTCGACGCAGCTGTCAATAAATAAATACAAGTAATCAATCAAGACAGATAATCAATGAAGACAGATAATCAATCAAGACAGATAATTAATCAGTCAGTCAGCAAGCACACTGACAGACAGACAGACAGAGACTCTCTCACTCACTGTGTTGTGAAGGTGCTGCCATGTTCTTCCCTCTGTTAACAGGCTGTAGCTGAGCAGTAGTGTTCTTCCCCCTGCCGTCTCCTCCTCTCCCCCGCCCGTCTCCTCCTCTCCCCCTCCCATCTCCTCCTCTCCCCCTCCCATCTCCTCCTCTCCCCCTCCCATCTCCAGCCCACACACCACTAGGAGCCTTAGGGGATTCTGCTGCCGGGGCTACTGCCCTCTCTCTCTGAGGTCGCGACGTTTGACCCTGTGGCTGACCCCGGCCACGACCCCGACCCTGCTGACGCCAGGCCGGATCCATGACGATGACCTGCCACATCACAATACAGGACATTAACATGGCGATAACACATACATGATCACTGAGTGTTTCTGTTTTACCAAAGACCAGCGGTTCATATTGTATGGACCTTAACCCAACACCTAGCGACCCCATAAAGAGGATCTCTTGACATAGCAGCTAGGGCATGGGCTTACAGCTTTAAATATCTCAAATATTTTAAATTGTGCTCCTAAATGTTTTAATTTTTTTTAACATTTTTAAACTTAGGCGCACAGGTCCTCCTTGTAAGAGGGGTCAGTGTAGAGCCCTGTGCACTATATTATGGGGTGCCACTTGGGACACACATTGTCCCATACAGTAGGTGCTGTTACTACTTGTTGCGTAACGTCAGCAGACGGACTCCTTCCTACAGTCTTTATGACGTGTATCTCTCTACAACTCCTGCCAGACAAACCTATGGAGACCGACGTCGTCCCAAATGGCAACATATTCCCTATGTAGTGCGCTACTTTTATACAGGTCCTCGGGATGCACGCCTGACTGCGAGAGAGGGGGACTTCCATGCGCCGGCCGAACATGCAGACAGCTACTAAGCATAAATTGATACCCCCCCCCCCCCCATATCAGATGTAACCAGAAAGCAGATTGCGCCTCTGAATAATTTAGCTAGCTGATGAAAGCTAGCATCATATACCACCAACAATCCACAGGGCTAGCTATGTTTCTACAGAGGGCTAGCTAACAAACTCGCCGACAGTTTACTAGTGGGAAAAGCTATAGCTGGCTGTTTTAAAGGAGTTATCGCTGAACTAGCGAGTTCACCAAGGGTTGAACGAAATAGTATATACCATTGCAAGTTCATGTTGTTGGTGACAGCTAATAGCTACCCGGCTAACTGACGGCTAGCTCGCTATGTCATTCAGGAAAGTGATAGCGACTCTAGCTATCACAACAAATACACAACTGCATTACAACATGCATTACAGTACTGAGCTTTGAGGAATTAACAAACTCTGAATTCTGTAATATTGTTTGTTTCATTGATTCATGCAGACATACCAGACCGTTCACTACACGCCGCTCGCCTACACAGGACCACTCACTGGGCAAACTCCAACCACTGTGGTGCAGGCTGGGAATTGTAGTGATTAACAGTAGTCGTTGTCGCTTTACTCACTGGTGAGCCGGTGTCTCAAAAACTACAAGTCCAAAAGTATAACGAAGTAAAGGGGGCCTTGCAACGTGTCATGTGCAAGAAGTCCACTACACATAGTGTTGGGTTACAAATGTTGGGTTACGGTAGCTAAACGATCTATGGAAACACCTCCTCATGCGATGTGGTTGAGATGCTGAATACGTTCACTGTCTGTTACTCCACTAGAACTAGGCTGGACACATGACATTTTTAACAACGTTTTTTTCTGATAAAAAAAACGAGTTAATTGCATCCACTGTTGAGACCAGTTTCATAATTTGACCATATTTACCAGCTGCTTGCCGTCGTTTTGAAATAATCACGGAAAAACAGGACTTGTTTGAAGGTAATTTTTTTCACCCTGCCAGCTCCTTTTAGTTCTATTGAGCACCGTGGCACCCAACTCGCCTTCCGAACATTCTATTGTCCAGCCTACTGGAACCCCGCGTCAGAAAAGCATGTACGGTTGGCGACCCGTTACTCTACTCAGAGAACCAAGGTTACACCCGTAACCCAACATTAAGGTAGCGGGTCGCCAAATGACCTATGGGAGAGGCTGTACCAAAGAGGTCATTCAGACAACAGTGGGATAACTCAACTTAGTCCAGATGAGGCCCTGGGACATTCTTGTATACACCACAGGATGCAAAATAACATAAGTACCCAATAGGGTAAAATAGATTTTCAACTGTGGCATACAACCGTATAAACAAGCAAGCTGGAACTTATACCATGAGGCTTCCAACAGCCCCAATGATGCTTGATAAGTGGGTGATTTTGCAAATACGGACCTTTTTGTGTCTCAGGGTTCGATTTTTAAGATAAAATGTTAATTTCGATTTTTTTTATTTCACATACATTAAGTAGAGACTTAAAAATAACCTTAATGCCCCTGTTTAAAAAGAGAGTCAAAGAAATGGAAACTGTATAGAGTGAATTCAGAAAGTGTTCAGACCCCTTGACTTTTTCCACATTTTGTTACGTTACAGCCTTATTCTAAAATGGGGAAGAGGAAGAGGATACCTAGTCAGTTGTACAACTGAATTCCTTCAACTGAAATGTGTCTTCCTCATTTAACCCAACCCCTCTGAATCAGAGAGGTGCTGGAGGCTGCCTTAATCGACGTCCACGTCGATTCAATAAATAAAAATCATCATCAATCTACACACAATGCCCCATAATGACAAAGTGAAAACAGGTTTTTGGAATTTTTGGGCGAATGTATGAAAAATAAAAAAATAGAAATACCTTATTTACATAAGTATTCAGAACTTTTGTTATGAGACTCAAAATTGAGCTCAGGTGCATTCTGTTTCTATTGATCATCCTTGAGATGTTTCTACAACTTGATTTGAGTCGACCTGTGGTAAATTCAATTGATTGGACATGATTTGGAAAGGCACACACCTGTCTATATAAGGTCACATAGTTGAATGTGAATGTCAGAGCACAAACCAAGCCATGAGGTCGAATGAATTGTCCGTAGAGCCCCGAGACAGGATTCTGTCGAGGCACAGATCTGGGGAAGGGGACCAAAACATGTCTGCAGCATTGAAGGTCCCCAAGAACACAGTGGCCTCCATCATTCTTAAATGGAAGAAGTTTGGAACAGCCAAGACTCTTCCTAGAGCTGGCCGCCCAGCCAAACTGAGCAATCGGGGAGAAGGGCCTTGGTCAGGGAGGTGACCAGGAACCCGATGGTCACTCTGACAGAGCTCCAGAGTTCCTCTGTGGAGATGGGAGAACCTTCCAGAAGGACAACCATCTCTGCAGCACTCCACCAATCAGGCCTTTATGGTAGAGTGGCCAGACGGAAAAATGCTCAGAATGTAGTAGGATGTGGTGATCACAATATAGCGGCCATTTCTAGGATATAGACCATAGTTCCAAAGGCTGGGCCTAATATAGAGTATAAGAGGTCAGGCTGGGCCTAATATAGAGTATACGAGGTCAGGCTGGGCCTAATATAGTGTATAAGAGGTCAGGCTGGGCCTAATATAGTGTATAAGAGGACAGGCTGGGCCTAATATAGAGTATAAGAGGTCAGGCTGGGCCTAATATAGTGTATAAGAGGTCAGGCTGGGCCTAATATAGTGTATAAGAGGTCAGGCTGGGCCTAATATAGTGTATAAGAGGTCAGGCTGGGCCTAATATAGAGTATAAGAGGTCAGGCTGGGCCTAATATAGTGTATAAGAGGTCAGGCTGGGCCTAATATAGAGTATAAGAGGTCAGGCTGGGCCTAATATAGAGTATACGAGGTCAGGCTGGGCCTAATATAGTGTATAAGAGGTCAGGCTGGGCCTAATATAGTGTATAAGAGGTCAGGCTGGGCCTAATATAGAGTATAAGAGGTCAGGCTGGGCCTAATATAGAGTATACGAGGTCAGGCTGGGCCTAATATAGTGTATAAGAGGTCAGGCTGGGCCTAATATAGTGTATAAGAGGTCAGGCTGGGCCTAATATAGAGTATAAGAGGTCAGGCTGGGCCTAATATAGTGTATAAGAGGTCAGGCTGGGCCTAATATAGAGTATAAGAGGTCAGGCTCGGTCTAATATAGTGTATAAGAGGTCAGGCTGGGCCTAATATAGTGTATAAGAGGTCAGGCTGGGCCTAATATAGTGTATAAGAGGACAGGCTGGGCCTAATATAGTGTATAAGAGGTCAGGCTGGGCCTAATATAGAGTATAAGAGGTCAGGCTGGGCCTAATATAGAGTATACGAGGTCAGGCTGGGCCTAATATAGCGTATAAGAGGTCAGGCTGGGCCTAATATAGTGTATAAGAGGTCAGGCTGGGCCTAATATAGTGTATAAGAGGTCAGGCTGGGCCTAATATAGAGTATAAGAGGTCAGGCTGGGCCTAATATAGAGTATAAGAGGTCAGGCTGGGCCTAATATAGTGTATAAGAGGACAGGCTGGGCCTAATATAGTGTATAAGAGGACAGGCTGGGTCTAATATAATGTATAAGAGGTCAGGCTGGGCCTAATATAGTGTATAAGAGGTCAGGCTGGGCCTAATATAGTGTATAA
This sequence comes from Salvelinus fontinalis, assembly GCF_029448725.1. Classification (NCBI taxonomy): domain Eukaryota; kingdom Metazoa; phylum Chordata; class Actinopteri; order Salmoniformes; family Salmonidae; genus Salvelinus; species Salvelinus fontinalis. The sequence continues at coordinate 56,847,925 of NC_074675.1, forward strand.
GAGGACAGGCTGGGCCTAATATAGTGTATAAGAGGTCAGGCTGGGCCTAATATAGTGTATAAGAGGTCAGGCTGGGCCTAATATAGTGTATAAGAGGTCAGGCTGGGCCTAATATAGTGTATTAGAGGTCAGGCTGGGCCTAATATAGTGTATAAGAGGTCAGGCTGGGCCTAATATAGTGTATAAGAGGTCAGGCTGGGCCTAATATAGTGTATAAGAGGTCAGGCTGGGCCTAATATAGTATATAAGAGGACAGGCTGGGCCTAATATAGTATATAAGAGGTCAGGCGGGGCCTAATATAGTGTATAAGAGGTCAGGCTGGGCCTAATATAGTGTATAAGAGGACAGGCTGGGTCTAATATAGTGTATAAGAGGTCAGGCTGGGCCTAATATAGTGTATAAGAGGTCAGGCTGGGCCTAATATAGTGTATAAGAGGTCAGGCTGGGCCTAATATAGTGTATAAGAGGTCAGGCTGGGCCTAATATAGTGTATAAGAGGTCAGGCTGGGCCTAATATAGTGTATAAGAGGTGAGGCTGGGCCTAATATAGTGTATAAGAGGTCAGGCTGGGCCTAATATAGTGTATAAGAGGTCAGGCTGGGCCTAATATAGTGTATAAGAGGTCAGGCTGGGCCTAATATAGTGCATAAGAGGTGAGGCTGGGCCTAATATAGTGTATAAGAGGTCAGGCTGGGCCTAATATAGTGTATAAGAGGTCAGGCTGGGCCTAATATAGTGTATAAGAGGTCAGGCTGGGCCTAATATAGTGTATAAGAGGACAGGCTGGGCCTAATATAGTGTATAAGAGGTCAGGCTGGGCCTAATATAGTGTATAAGAGGTCAGGCTGGGCCTAATATAGTGTAGAAGAGGTCAGGCTGGGCCTAATATAGTGTATAAGAGGTCAGGCTGGGCCTAATATAGTGTAGAAGAGGTCAGGCTGTCAGGCTACAAGACGTTTTGTAGTGATTCCTATGTTGTTGATGTAAATAATAATTGCTGGTCTGTGGAGTGTAATGAGGAGCAACCAGACGCTGCACTTGACACATTTATGAACTTGCTTATCCCAGTTACTGATAAACATGTACCCATTAAGAAAATGACTGTAAAAACTGTTAGATCCCTGTGGATTGATGAGGAATTGAAAAATGGGTTGGTTGAGAGGGATGAGGCAAAAGGTACGGCAATTAAGTCTGTTAGCCCAACTGATTGGCAAACGTACTGCAAATTAAGACATCATGTGACTAAACTAAATACAAAAAATAAGAAACTACATTATGAAACAAAGATAAATTATATAAAGAATGATAGTAAAAATCTTTTGGAGCACCTTAAAATACATTTTGGGGAAAAAAACTCTGCTCCATCATTCATTGAATCAGATGACTCATTCATCACAAAACCAACTGATATTGCCAACTACTTTAATGACTTTTTCATTGGCAAGATTAGCAAACTTAGAGATGACATGCCAGCAACAAACGCTGACACCACACATCCAAGTATATCGGACCAAATTATGAAAGACAAGAATTGTACTTTTGAATTCCGTAAAGTGAAGTCGGTGTGGAAGAGGTGAGAAAAGTATTGTTGTCTATCAACAATGACAAGCCACCGGGGTCTGACAACCTGGATGGAAAATTACTGAGGAGAATAGCAGACGATATTGCCACTCCTATTTGCCATATCTTCTATTTAAGCCGACTAGAGAGCGTGTTCCCTCAGGCCTGGAGGGAAACTGAAGTCATTCTGCAAGAATAGTAAAGCCCCCTTTACTGGCTCAAATAGCCCACCAATCAGCCTGTTACCCGCCCTTAGTAAACTTCTGGATAGAATTGTGTTTAACCAGATACAATGCTATTTTACAGTAAACAAATTGACACCATAATTTCAGCTTATAGGGAAGGACACTCAACAAGCACAGCACTTACACAAATGACTGATGATTGGCTGAGAGAAATTGGTGATAAAATGATTGTGGGGGCTGTTTTGTTAGACTTCAGTGCGGCCTTTGACATTATTGATCATAGACTGCTGCTGGAAAAACGTATGTGTTATGGCTTTACACCCTCTGCTATAATGTGGATAAAGAGTTACCTGTCTAACAGAACACAGAGGGTGTTATGGCTTTACACCCCCTGCTATAATGTGGATAAAGAGTTACCTGTCTAACAGAACACAGAGGGTGTTATGGTTTTACACCCCCTGCTATAATGTGTTATGGCTTTACACCCCCTGCTATAATGTGTTATGGCTTTACACCCCCTGCTATAATGTGTTATAGCTTTACACCCCCTGCTATAATGTGTTATGGCTTTACACCCCATGCTATAATGTGGATAAAGAGTTACCTGTCTAACCGAACACAGAGGGTGTTATGGCTTTACACCCCCTGCTATAATGTGGATAAAGAGTTACCTGTCTAACAGAACACAGAGGGTGTTCTTTAATGGAAGCCTCTCCAACATAATCCTGTTAGAATCAGGAATTCCCCAGGGCAGCTGTCTAGGCCCCTTGCTTTTTCTAAATCCATGTCAATACTTCTCATAAATAAAAGTAGTGATGAAGTCAATCTCTCCGCCACTTTGAGCCAGGAGAGATTGACTTGCATATTATTAATATTAGCCGTGCTGCCATATTCTGAGCCAATTGCAATTTTCCTAAGTCCTTTTTTTTGTGGCACCTGACCACACGACTGAACAGTAGTCCAGGTGTGACAAAACTAGGGCCTGTAGGACCTGCCTTGTTGATAGTGTTGTTAAGAAGGTAGAAACTAGGGTCTGTAGGACCTGCCTTGTTGATAGTGTTGTTAAGAAGGTAGAAACTAGGGCCTGTAGGACCTGCCTTGTTGATAGTGTTGTTATTAAGAAGGTAGAGCAGTGCTTTATTATAGACAGACTTCTCCCCATCTTAGATACTACTGAATCAATATGTTTTGACCATGACAGTTTACAATCGAGGGTTACTCCAAGCAGTTTATTCATCTCAACTTGTTCAATTTCCACAGCAAATGTAAAATTACTGATGCTAGCATTGGATGTGCTCATGGAAGTAGAACAACTCGTGTCATCGACAGGTGCAGGTGTAGTACTGCTGGTAGTAGCAGCTCCTTTATCTTTGGTCTCTTTGTTGCCTCTCTGATTAATGCATGGTGGTGGCAGCACCATGCTGTGGGGATGTTTTTCATCGGCAGGGACTGAGAAACTGGTCAGAATATAAGGAATGCTTGTTGACGCTAAATGCAGGGAAATTCTTGAGGGAAACCTGTTTCAGTCTTCCAGAGATTTGAGACTGGTACGGAGGTTCACCTTCCAGCAGGACAATGACCCTAAGCATACTGCTAAAGCAACGCTTGAGTGATTTAAGAGGAAACATTTAAATGTCTTGGAATGGCCTAGTCAAAGCCCAGACCTTCCAATTGAGAATCTGTGGCATGACTTAAAGATTGCTGTACACCAGCAGAACCCATCCAACTTGAAGGAGCTGGAGCAGTTTTGCTTTGAAGAATGGGTAAAAATGCCAGTGGCTAGATGTGCCAAGCTTATAGAGACATACCCCAAGAGACTTGCAGCTGTAATTGTTGCAAAAGGTGGCTCTACAAAGTATTGACTTTGGGGGGGTGAATAGTTATGCACGCTCAAGTTTTCAGTTTTTTTATTTTATTTCTTGTTTGTTTCACAAGAAAAAACATTTTGCGTCTTCAAAGTGGTAGGCATGTTGTGTAAATCAAATGATGCAAACCCCCCCCACAAAATCTATTTTAATTCCAGGTTGTAAGGCAAGCAAATAGGAAAAATGCCACGGAGGGTGAATACTTTCGCAAGCCACAGTACCCCTATGCTCCGTATTTTCCCTGGCTTCCCCACCACCACAGAAAGCACTGAGCTAGGCTGAAACACCTGCATTTTGGAGCTGCTTTACTCAGGAAAGCAAGAAAGAGACCATGACCATGCAGTTTTATTAACTCAATGATATACAGTACCAGTCAAACGTTTGGACACACCAGCCACCCTAGTCTCTCTGCTACCGCACAGCAAGCTGTACCGGAGCGCCAAGTCTAGGTCCAAGAGGCTTCTAAACAGCTTCCTTCTACCCCCAAGCCATAAGACTCCTGAACAGCTAATCAAATGACTAACCAGACTATTTGCATTTCCCCCTCCCCCCCCATTCGCTGCTGCTACTCTCTGTTATTATCTATGCATAGCCAATTAAAAAACCCTACCTGCATGCACATAATTACCTCAATTGCCTCAACACCAGTGCCTCCGCACATTGACACATTGACTCTGTATGGTACCCCTGTATATTGTCCCCACATTGACTCTGTACCGATACCCCCTGTATATAGCCCCCACATTGACTCTGTACAGGTACCCCCTGTATATAGCCTCCACATTGACTCTGTACCGGTACCCCCTGTATATAGCCTCCACATTGACTCTGTACCGGTACCCCCTGTATATAGCCCCCACATTGACTCTGTACAGGTACCCCCTGTATATAGCCTCCACATTGACTCTGTACCAGTACCACCTGTATATAGTCTCCACATTGACTGTACCGTAATACCCTGTGTATAGCCTCCACATTGACTCTGTACCGTAACACCCTGTATATAGCCTCCACATTGACTCTGTACCGTAACACCCTGTATATAGCCTCCACATTGACTCTGTACCGTAATACCCTGTGTATAGCCTCCACATTGACTCTGTACCGTAATACCCTGTATATAGCCTCCACATTGACTCGGTACCGTAATACCCTGTGTATAGCCTCCACATTGACTCTGTACCTTAATACCCTGTGTATAGCCCTCACATTGACTCTGTACTATAATACCCTGTATATAGCCTCCACATTGACTCTGTACCGTAATACCCTGTGTATAGCCTCCACATTGACTCTGTACCGGTACCCCCTGTATATAGCCTCCACATTGACTCTGTACCGTAATACCCTGTATATAGCCTCCACATTGACTCTGTACCGTAATACCCTGTGTATAGCCCTGCTATTGTTATTTAGTGCTGCTCTTTAATTATTTGTTATTCTTATCTCTTACTTTTTTTAGGTATTTTCTTAAAACTGCATTGTTGGTTAAGGGCTTATAAGTAAGCATTTCACTGTAATACCTGTTGTATTCGGTGTATGTGACAAATACAATTTCATTTGATTTTACTTACTCATTCCAGGGTTTTTCTTTATTTTTAGTATTTCTACATTGTAGAATAATAGTAATAGACATCTAACTGTTTCAAGGTCTTGTAAGAAGTAACAGATATTTTTCCCCTCTGCCTCTGTTCAACTTAGTCACACGGCCAAAGACAAAGAGCCTCTGAGAGTGACCTATTTCTGGTCCATCCTGTTCTTTGCGTATCTTTCAAGGGCACAGTTGTGTGGCTATATGAAGAGAACAGAGGCTAGCTTGAGCAGCAGTGACACTTCTATCAGCAGAAAGGAGTAATGTTCCCACCGTGTTCTCACACACCTGCTAAACTGACACCTATTAAACAGGCTATAAAAGCTGAGAACCAACTCTGTTCGTTGGGCTCTTAACTCTGTACTGTTGAGTGATTGTTCACTGCTACAGATTTTCAGAATCTGATAATAAAAAAGTTGTTTGTTTAGAAATATCTCTTCCTTTCGATCAGAATTTCCATTTTTAGAGGCTGTGACGTAACAAAATGTGGAAAAAGACAAAGGGTCTGAGTAGTTTCCGAAGGCGCAGTATCTTAAAGGACCGCGTTTTCAGGAATTCTGATGATATACTGTAAGCTTGAAGCCCATTCAGAAACAGTGCATGACTTGCACCAGGAAGTAGGTGGGTCTTTCATTGTGTATTGGGCTGCCTGTCTAAACGCCCATTTTAAAACAGGTGCATGACTTGCACCAGGGAGTAGGTGGGTCTTCCATTGTGTATTGGGCTGCCTGTCTAAACGCCCATTCAAAAACAGTGCATGACTTGCACCAGGGAGTAGGTGGGTCTTTCATTGTGTATTGGGCTGCCTGTCTAAACGCAACCTAAGAAATAAACTGTCCAATCATATATTCTGTTCTCTTCTGTGGACATATGACACTGAGATAGTGCTTCCTTATAAAATGCCTTTTAATGTGTTTATTTTAATGTTTATTTATGCTTCAACGTTATACGTCCATCGTTCATCACTACGGTAACAATTCTTTACAATAACTAGCTTTTATTTCCAACATATTACAACACGATGATCCAACCAAACCACCAATTCACCCATTGATCCGTTGATTGATTGATTAAACATATTCAATAAGTAATTTTGACACTTCAAATAATACTGTAATCATTTATTGTTTGTAATTTACAAAATGTTTGAAGACTGACTGTATGTTGTGGATCATTTGTAAATTATTTAAATTCTACTGTACGGCATAATAAAGTTAACCAATTATGTACTTATTATTATTAATAATATTAAATCAAATATCACATATCAATGAAGTAGTATGTTACATCATATATCCCCTACAGATCATGGATACTTTAATAGTGAGCATAAATTACATAATAATAGAAAATAAATCACTTTCTAAATAAGAAATAATAACAATAACACATTTTTTGGGGGGCTTTTAGAAGGTTATAATGTGGTGGGGGTGAATATTTGGTGGACAGAACAAGACAACAAGAATAGAAAGTTATTCTGATCTGATATTCTCTTTGTAACTATTCAGAAAGGACTCTGTATATCAAGTAGATTATGTTCTCCCTAGGGCTCTTTTTGGTCACCTGTGGATCAACCCACTCAGGATACTGAGAGGTCAGTCAACTCTTCGTGTCACTCAAATTCCTCTACCGCCTGGATACCATTGATACTTGCTGTTGTTGTTAAGTGTCCCTTTTCCCAACCCACGTTCCCTTTCCCCAACCCACGTTCCCTTTCCCCAACCCACGTTCCCTTTCCCCAACTCACGTTCCCTTTCCCCAACCCACGTTCCCTTTCCCCAACCCACGTTCCCTTTCCACAACCCACGTTCCCTTTCCCCAACCCACGTCCCCTTTCCCCAACCCACGTTCCCTTTCCCCAACCCACGTTCCCTTTCCCCAACCCACGTTTGCTCTGCTTGCTCTTACATCATTACATTTAGCTCATTTAACGGACACTCTTATCCAGAGCGACTTCCAGTCAGTCAACTATAGTAGGTAGGTAAGACCTTCCTCAAAAAACATAATGAACACAGAGCAGCGGGACTATTTATTCTATTCTGTGGTTGCCGCGGTACCCATCTCCACCCCTATCTCCTCAACCTCCTGGACCGGAGCCACCACTTTCTTCTCGAGTCGGGTGACTCTGCGTTTCAGTCTGCTCTGGCCCGCTTCGTGTTCGGCGAGGAGCCGGGCGTATCGCGTCTGGAGGGACTCCAGCGTTGCTGTCATCCTCTCCACCTTCTCTTCCATGTCCTTGGGGTCCGGGCCCTGCGCCGCCACCTAGTGAACCATCAATACTTTGATTAATGAGTTAATCAATTGGTCGGTCAGTTAGTCGATCAGATAATCAATTAATAACCAAAACTCCTCCATATCCTGGAGTCCGGGCCTTCTTCGCCACCTAATCATCAATCAATACATCCATCAGTTGGTCGGTCGGCTAACTGATCAGTCAGTCAGTCAATCAATCAGACTTCCAGGTCCAGCAGGTTGTCCTACAGCATGGCCCAAGCATCATGACCTTCACCCTAACTAACCCTAACTACTGTGTTATAGCTGTGTTGTAAATGTGTTATAGATGTGTTATAAATGTGTTATAGCTGTGTTGTAAATGTGTTATAGATGTGTTATAGCTGTGTTGTAAATGTGTTATAGATGTGTTATAGCTGTGTTGTAAATGTGTTATAGATGTGTTATAGCTGTATTTTAGTTGCATTATAGATGTGTTGTAAATGTGTTATAGATGTGTTATAGCTGCATTATAGATGTGTTGTAAATGTGTTATAGATGTGTTATAGATGTGTTATAGAGGATTTATAGAGGTGTTATATAGAGGTGTTATAGAGAGCTGTTATATAGAGGTGTTATAGAGGGGTTATAGAGGGGATATATTGAGGAGTTATAGAGGTGTTATAGAGGTGTTATATAGAGAGGTTATAGAGGGGTTATAGAGGAGTTATAGAGGAGTTATATAGAGGGGTTATAAGGGGTTATAGAGGGGTTATAGAGGGGTTATATAGAGGTGTTATAGAGGGGTTATAGAGGTGTTATAGAGGTGTTACAGAGGAGTTATATAGAGGTGTTATAGAGGGGTTATAGAGGGGTTATAGAGGTGTAATATAGAGGTGTTATAGAGGGGTTATAGAGGGGTTATAGAGGAGTTATAGAGGAGTTATAGAGGGGTTATAGAGGGGTTATTGAGGGGTTATAGAGGGGTTATAGAGGGGTTATACAGAGGGGTGTTATAGAGGAGTTATAGAGGTGTTATAGAGGGGTTATAGAGGGGTTATAGAGGGGTTATAGAGGAGTTATAGAGGGGTTATAGAGGTGTTATACAGAGGGGTGTTATAGAGGAGTTATAGAGGTGTTATAAAGGGGTTATAGAAGGGTTATACCTCCAGGTCCAGCAGGTTGTCCTTCATCAGGATCTGCCGTCCCTTCTCCTCCAGCATGGCTTTAGCGTCAGGATACTCCGACAGGGCCTCCATCAGGTCGTCTTTAGAGAGGCAGAACAGGTCAGAGTACCCAACGCTCCTGATGTTAGCAGTCCTCCTGTTTCCAGCCCTGGAACCTGGAATCAAGTGAGCCACAGCAACAACTTCTTGAGTTGAGGAATCTTTACTTTTAGTATCCAGCAGCAGATAAGGAGACAATACAGCAGATCAGGAGACAATACAGTAGATCAGGAGACAATACAGCAGATCAGGAGACAATACAGCAGATCAGGAGACAACACAGCAGATCAGGAGACAATACAGCAG
>NC_074675.1:56861869-56874369 GCF_029448725.1 Salvelinus fontinalis
CAGAGACAGAGACAGAGACAGAGACAGCGAGAGAGAGAGAGAGAGAGAGAGAGTTCTCTACCTTCTTCAGTGTGTCCAGGTGGACGTTGATAGCGATCTCAGCCCTGAGTTTATCAGGAAGGAACTTTAGCACCTCCCTCTCGTCTACTGCCTTCTTATTGGTCCACAGGTAGTCAAACCACTTGATCACCCTCTTCTCCAGGTCCTGCAGATAACGAGATTGTCTTTTTATTCCCCAAGGAGAAAAGTTCTTCCCCAGAAATATCACCCTAATACATCAGAAATATAATCTAAATGTGTCTAAAAAATATAATCTAATTCTACTGTATTATCAATATATCTTAATATCTTCAGAAATATAACCCAAATATATCAGATATATAAATGAAATATAGCAGAAATATAACTGAAATTGATCAGAAATATATCCTAAATTTATCAGAAATATAATCCAAATATAGCAGAAATATAACCCAAATATAACAGAAATATATAATCCAAATATATCAGAAATATAACTGAAATTGATCAGAAATATATCCTAAATTTATCAGAAATATATTCCACATATATCAGAAATTGTATCCAAATATATCAGAAATACTTCCTAGGTATAACAGGGATGATCAGCCTACCTTATGGACCTTGTAGAGCCTAGAGAGTTAGGGTTCAGGGGTCAGAGGTTATCATCCTACCTTGGTGACCTTTCTGAAAGTCATGTACTGTTTGATGGCGTCTATCCTGGCCTGGAAGTTAGCCCTGGCAGCGTTCATGTTGGTGATCATGGAACCTACGTTACCTACGATGGTAGCAAAGATCAACACGCCGACCTGGAGCACAGAAACACGGAGATGACGTCTGGAACAAAAGCCTGCACACCCTGAAGCTCTCACAGATATTAGATCGCATCTGTAGCTAAAATCAGGAAGTGACCTCATCCATCTGAAGCTACACCCACCAGGAAGTCTGTGACCACGAAGAAGTACTCTGAGTTCTGTACAGGGGGAGGAGTCTCTCCGATTGTTGTGAGTGTCAGGGTCGACCAGTACATGCTGTAAGATAGGATAGGATTACTATATTATTACTCCATCATTACTATATAACTACTATATAATTACTATATTATGACTATAATATTGCTATATTATAGGACAGAGTAGGATTACTATAGTATTACTACATATTTACTATATAACTACCATATAATTACTATATCATTAATATATTATGACTATAATATTACTATATTACAGGACAGAATAGGATTACTATAAGAGTACTACATGATTACTACATAATTACTGTATTATTACTGTATTCATACTGTATTAGTACTTTAGAATTACTATATTATAGGAGAGAGTAGGATTACTATAGTATTACTACATAATTACTACATTACTATAGAATTACTGTATTACTACTATGTAATGACTATATAATTACTGTATTGTAGGAGAGGACAGGATTACTATAGTATTCCTATATAATTACTACATTACTATAGAATTACTGTATTGTAGGAGAGGACAGGATTACTATAGTATTCCTATATAATTACTATATTTTTACTATAGAATTACTGTATTGTGGGAGAGGACAGGATTACTATAGTATTCCTATATAATTACTATATTTTTACTATAGAATTACTGTATTGTAAGAGAGGACATGATTACTATAGTATTCCTATATAGTTACTATATTTTTACTATAGAATTAGTACAGAATTACTGTATTATTACCATACAATGACTATATTACAGGATAGGATTACTATAATGTTACTTTGTAATGACTATATTACAGGATAGGATTACTATAGGATTATTATAATGTTACTTTATAATGACTATATTACAGGATATGATTACTATAGGATTACTATAATGCTACTTTATAATGACTATATTACAGGATAGGATTACTATAGGATTACTATAATGTTACTTTATAATTACTATATTATTGCTTTATATTATGAGAAGGGTGAACTTGAATGTACAGTAAGTAGCTCATCTTCTCTGATTGCTGATGAGGTATATATAGGTATACACTAATGAGGTATATATAGGTATATACTGTTGAGGTATATATAGGTATATACTGATGAGGTATATATAGGTATATACTGTTGAGGTATATATAGGTATATACTGATGAGGTATATATAGGTATATACTGATGAGGTATATATAGGTATATACTGTTGAGGTATATATAGGTATACACTAATGAGGTATATATAGGTATATACTGATGAGGTATATATAGGTATATACTGTTGAGGTATATATAGGCATATACTGATGAGGTATATATAGGTATATACTGTTGAGGTATATATAGGTATATACTGTTGAGGTATATATAGGTATACACTAATGAGGTATATATAGGTATATACTGATGAGGTATATCTAGGTATATATTGATGAGGTATATATAGGTATATACTGATGAGGTATATATAGGTATATATTGATGAGTTATATATAGGTATATATTGATGAGGTATATATAGGTATATATTGATGAGGTATATATAGGTATATATTGATGAGGTATATATAGGTATATATTGTTAGACATAGGAGAACTCCTACCTGTAGGCATACTTCCGGACCAAACGACCAAACTCAGGGTCCGTCGTGTCGGGGTACACAAACTTATTAGCTCCGAAACCAATCGCCTTGGAGAAAAGATTATTTTAATTTCTTAATGCAAACAACAAGTATTCACTATTATTCAGAAGAAGAGGAGGAGCAGTAGAGAGTTTCAGTGTGTGTGTGTGTGTGTGTGTGTGTGTGTGTGTGTGTGTGTGTGTGTGTGTGTGTGTGTGTGTGTGTGTGTGTGTGTGTGTGTGTGTGTGTGTGTGTGTGTGTGTGTGTGTGTGTGTGTGTGTGTGTGTGTGTGTGTGTGTGTGTGTGTGTGTACCTTGGAGAAGGAGTAGTAAAGACAAGCGTTCCAGTGTATGATGATGACGATGTACATGACGAGGTTGGAGATACGCAGGACGTTGGGGAAGTTGGTCCTCGTCTCTGTCCTCTGGAAGAACTCCAACATCCTGGGGATAACATGGAGAGGGAGGGAGGGATGGATCAATGTAGGTAGAGAGAGACAGAGGGAGGGATGGATGGATCAATGTAGGTAGAGAGAGAGACAGAGGGAGGGATGGATGGATCAATGTAGGTAGAGAGAGACAGATGGAGGGAACAAGGGAGGGATGGAGATATACAGCACATTGAGGAAGTTGGTCCTCGTCTCTGTCCTCTGGAAGAACTCCAACATCCTGGTGATGACAGAGAGATGGAGGGAGGGATGGATCAATGTAGGTAGAGAGAGAGAGAGAGGGAACAAGGGAGGGATGGAGATATACAGCAAATTGAGGAAGTTGGTGCGAGTCTCTGTCCTCTGGAAGAACTCCAACATCCTGGTGATGACAGAGAGATGGAGGGAGGGATGGATGGATCAATGTAGGTAGAGAGAGAGCGATGGAGGGATGAATGGATCAATGTAGGTAGAGAGAGACAGAGGGAGGGAGGGATGGATCAATGTAGGTAGAGAGAGACAGAGGGAGGGATGGATGGATCAATGTAGGTAGAGAGAGAGAGAGGGAGGGATGGATGGATCAATGTAGGTAGAGAGAGAGAGAGGGAGGGATGAATGGATCAATGTAGGTAGAGAGAGAGAGAGGGAGGGATGAATGGATCAATGTAGGTAGAGAGAGACAGAGGGAGGGATGGATGGATCAATGTAGGTAGAGAGAGACAGAGGGAGGGAGGGATGGATCAATGTAGGTAGAGAGAGACAGAGGGAGGGATGAATGGATCAATGTAGGTAGAGAGAGAGAGAGGGAGGGATGGATGGATCAATGTAGGTAGAGAGAGACAGAGGGAGGGATGGATGGATCAATGTAGGTAGAGAGAGAGAGATGGAGGGAACAAGGGAGGGATGGAGATATACAGCACATTGGGGAAGTTGGTGCGAGTCTCTGTCCTCTCGGTGGTTCTACATGGATTCCTGGGAGTGCATTCTGATGAAGATCATCAAAGGTAAGTGAATATTTATAATGCTATTTCTGACTTCTGTTGACTCCACAACATGGCGGGTATCTGTATGGCTTGTTTTGGTGCCTGAGCGCTGTACTCAGATTATTGCATGGTGTGTTTTTTCCGTAAAGTTTTTTTAAAATCTGACACGGCGGTTGCATTAAAGAGAAGTTTATCTATAATTCCATGAATAATACTTGTATTTTTTATCAATGTTTATTATCTATATTATTATATTATATATTATTATATATATTATAAAGAGTATTTCTGTAAATTGATGTGGCTCTCTGCAAAATCACCGGACGTTTTGGAGGCAAAACATTAATTAACATAACGCGCCAACGTAAACTAAGATTTTTGGATATAAATATGAACTTTATCGAACAAAACATACATGTATTGTGTAACATGAAGTCCTTTAAGCACCAGCTGTCAGAGCAGCTCATAGATTACTGCACCTGTACATAGCCCAGCTATAATTTAGCCCAAACAACTACCTCTTCCCCTACTGTATTTATTTATTTTGCTCCTTTGCACCCCATTATTTCTATCTCTACTTTGCACCTTCTTCCACTGCAAACCAACCATTCCAGTGTTATTTTTTTACTTGCTATATTGTATTTACTTCGCCACCATGGCCTTTTTATATTTTATTTATTTATTTATATATATATTTTGTTTGCCTTCACCTCCCTTATCTCACCTCACTTGCTCATATTGTATATAGACTTATTTTCACTGTATTATTGACTGTATGTTTGTTTTACTCCATGTGTAACTCTGTGTTGTAGTATGTGTCGAACTGCTTTGCTTTATCTTGGCCAGGTCACAATTGTAAATGAGAACGTGTTCTCAACTAGCCTACCTGGTTAAATAAAGGTGCAAAAAAAAAAAAAAAAAAAAAAAAAAAAATGAGTGTCATCTGATGAAGATCATCAAAGTTTAGTGATTCATTTTATCTCTATTTCTGCTTTTTGTGACTCCTCTCATTTGGCTGGAAAAATGGCTGTGTTTTTCTGCGACTTGGCGCTGACCTAACATAATCGCATGGTATGCTTTCGTCGTAAAGCCTTTTTGAAATCGGACACTGTCGTGGGATTAACAACAAGTTTATCTTTAAAATGGTGTAAAATACTTGTATGTCTGAGGAATTTTAAATTTCAGATTTCTGTTGTTTTGAATTTGGGGCCGTGCACTTTCACTGGCTGTTGTCGATCTGTTGTCATGGTTGACTCACCTGTTGATTCTGAACAGCTTGTTGAATCATATCTCTAGTTGACTCACCTGTTGATTCTGAACAGCTTGTTGAATCATATCTCTGGTTGACTCACCTGTTGATTCTGAACAGCTTGTTGAATCATATCTCTGATTGACTCACCTGTTGATTCTGAACAGCTTGTTGAATCATATCTCTGATTGACTCACCTGTTGATTCTGAACAGCTTGTTGAGTCATATCTCTAGTTGACTCACCTGTTGATTCTGAACAGCTTGTTGAATCATATCTCTGGTTGACTCACCTGTTGATTCTGAACAGCTTGTTGAATCGTATCTCTAGTTGACTCACCTGTTGATTCTGAACAGCTTGTTGAGTCGTATCTCTAGTTGACTCACCTGTTGATTCTGAACAGCTTGTTGAATCATATCTCTGGTTGACTCACCTGTTGATTCTGAACAGCTTGTTGAATCATATCTCTGATTGACTCACCTGTTGATTCTGAACAGCTTGTTGAATCATATCTCTGACTCACCTGTTGATTCTGAACAGCTTGTTGAGTCATATCTCTAGTTGACTCACCTGTTGATTCTGAACAGCTTGTTGAATCATATCTCTGGTTGACTCACCTGTTGATTCTGAACAGCTTGTTGAGTCGAATCTCTAGTTGACTCACCTGTTGATTCTGAACAGCTTGTTGAATCATATCTCTAGTTGACTCACCTGTTGATTCTGAACAGCTTGTTGAGTCATATCTCTAGTTGACTCACCTGTTGAATCTGAACAGCTTGTTGAGTCAAATCTCTAGTTGACTCACCTGTTGATTCTGAACAGCTTGTTGAGTCATATCTCTAGTTGACTCACCTGTTGATTCTGAACAGCTTGTTGAATCATATCTCTAGTTGACTCACCTGTTGATTTTGAACAGCTTGTTGAGTCAAATCTCTAGTTGACTCACCTGTTGATTCTGAACAGCTTGTTGAATCATATCTCTAGTTGACTCACCTGTTGATTCTGAACAGCTTGCTGAGTCGAATCTCTAGTTGACTCACCTGTTGATTCTGAACAGCTTGTTGAGTCATATCTCTAGTTGACTCACCTGTTGATTCTGAACAGCTTGTTGAATCATATCTCTGGTTGACTCACCTGTTGATTCTGAACAGCTTGTTGAATCATATCTCTGATTGACTCACCTGTTGATTCTGAACAGCTTGTTGAATCATATCTCTGACTCACCTGTTGATTCTGAACAGCTTGTTGAGTCATATCTCTAGTTGACTCACCTGTTGATTCTGAACAGCTTGTTGAATCATATCTCTGGTTGACTCACCTGTTGATTCTGAACAGCTTGTTGAGTCGAATCTCTAGTTGACTCACCTGTTGATTCTGAACAGCTTGTTGAATCATATCTCTAGTTGACTCACCTGTTGATTCTGAACAGCTTGTTGAGTCATATCTCTAGTTGACTCACCTGTTGAATCTGAACAGCTTGTTGAGTCAAATCTCTAGTTGACTCACCTGTTGATTCTGAACAGCTTGTTGAGTCATATCTCTAGTTGACTCACCTGTTGATTCTGAACAGCTTGTTGAATCATATCTCTAGTTGACTCACCTGTTGATTTTGAACAGCTTGTTGAGTCAAATCTCTAGTTGACTCACCTGTTGATTCTGAACAGCTTGTTGAATCATATCTCTAGTTGACTCACCTGTTGATTCTGAACAGCTTGCTGAGTCGAATCTCTAGTTGACTCACCTGTTGATTCTGAACAGCTTGTTGAATCATATCTCTAGTTGACTCACCTGTTGATTCTGAACAGCTTGTTGAATCATATCTCTAGTTGACTCACCTGTTGATTCTGAACAGCTTGTTGAATCATATCTCTAGTTGACTCACCTGTTGATTCTGAACAGCTTGTTGAGTCGTAGCTCTAGTTGACTCACCTGTTGATTCTGAACAGCTTGTTGAGTCGTATCTCTAGTTGACTCACCTGTTGATTCTTGTTGAATCGTGTCTCTAGTTGTCTCACCTATTGATTCTTGTTGAGTCGTATCTCTAGTTGACTCACCTGTTGATTCTTGTTGAGTCGTATCTCTAGTTGACTCACCTGTTGATTCATGTTGAATCATATCTCTAGTTGACTCACCTGTTGATTCTGAACAGCTTGTTGAGTCGTATCTCGGGGTAGTTGAGTCCGAAGACCACATAGAAGATGTCAGTAGGGATCATGGAGATCAGGTCCAGTTTGTACTGGAGACTGTTAATGTAGCGGTCTATCAGCTTCTTCTGATCCTTTACCAGCAGACCCTGTTCCAGGTAACCTACACACAGGGACAGACCTTACCAACAGACCCTGTTCCCTGTAACCTACACTCAGACACACACACACACACACACACACACACACACACACACACACACACACACACACACACACACACACACACACACACACACACACACACACACACACACACACACACACACACACACACACACACACACACACACACACACCAGTGGAGGCTCCTCAGAGGAGGAAGGGGAGGACCATCCTCCTCATTGAAATTTTATAAACATTTTAATAGTGAAACACAAAAGAAGTTATCTTTTTCAGATAAAACTATACTAAATATATTCATATTCATAATTTTGCTACTAGCTCGAGTGTGCACCTTTCGCTGCCAACACTACTGAAAATGTTGTTGACTTTTTGTTGAAGAACCCCTTTCATTCTCTGGGGTACACGGAAAAGGTGTGAATTAAAACCGAGGGTCGTCCTCTGCCTGAGATCAGTTACATGAAGATGAAAAGGTGAGGTTGTTCAACACCACCTGGTATCAAAAGGTACAGCTGGTTAACAGGGAGCCTTTCATCAATACCACCTGGTATCAAAAGGTATAGCTGGTTAACAGGGAGCCTTTCATCAATACCACCACCTGGTATCAATAGTACAGCTGGTTAACAGGGAGCCTTTCATCAATACCACCTGGTATCAATAGTATAGCTGGTTAACAGGGAGCCTTTCATCAATACCACCTGGTATCAAAAGGTATAGCTGGTTAACAGGGAGCCTTTCATCAATACCACCTGGTCTCAACGTATAGCTGGTTAACAGGGAGCTTTTCATCAATACCACCTGGTATCAAAAGGTATAGCTGGTTAACGGGGAGCCTTTCATCAATACCACCTGTATTGCCGGCCTTGCCTGCTTTTTGTAAAGTCTGAGCTTTCGGCGAAAGAGGGGAACATTGACCTGAAGAACATCGATCGTTCAGCTAAACGTCAAAACAAAAGCAGGAAGCGTATAAATGCCCACATCAGGTTCAAGCTTCTGGGGAAAAATCCGCATCGATCATGACGAAGGTCCGCAAACTCAAACTGCTCAACACAACGAGGAAGTAAAAAGAAACAGAGATGTTCTCAAACTGCTTCTCAACACCACTGAGTTTTTGGGCCTGAAAGAACTGGCTTTTAGAGGACACGACGAGAGGGGACGTTCCTCTAAGGGCAACTACTGCTTCTCAACGCCACTGAGTTTTTGGGCCTGAAAGAACTGGCTTTTAGAGGACACGACGAGAGGGGACGTTCCTCTAACAAGGGCAACTACTGCTTCTCAACACCACTGAGTTTTTGGTCCTGAAAGAACTGGCTTTTAGAGGACACGACGAGAGGGGACGTTCCTCTAACAAGGGCAACTACAAGGAGCTTGCAGAGGTCACGTTACGATGCTTTACTTGCTGAACATATAGAACGTTCTACTGTCTTCTCTGGGATGTCGAAATCCATTCAGAATGACTTCCATCGCATCATCCATTAAACGTTAGATTGAAGAGAGAGGTTGACGCAGGAAGGGTTAGGTTATCAGATAAGGGCCCCATGAGGTAAGAATTGCCCCACCGCTCTGGGACCTAAGAGATGCACCACCGCTCTGGGAGCTAATAATTGCCCCACCGCTCTGGGAGCTAAAAATTGCACCACCGCTCTGGGACCTAAGAATTGCCCCACCGCTCTGGGACCTAAGAATTGCCCCACCGCTCTGGGACCTAAGAATTGCCTCACTGCTCTGGGACCTAAGAATTGCCCCACCGCTCTGGGACCTAAGAATTGCCTCACCGCTCTGGGACCTAAGAATTTCCCCACCGCTCTGGGACCTAAGAATTGCCCCACCGCTCTGGGACCTAAGAATTGCCCCACCGCTCTGGGACCTAAGAATTGCACCACCGCTCTGGAACCTAAAAATTTCCCCACCGCTCTGGGACCTAAGAATTGCACCACCGCTCTGGGACCTAAGAATTGCACCACCGCTCTGGGACCTAAGAATTGCACCACCGCTCTGGGACCTAAGAATTGCCCCACTGCTCTGGGACCTAAGAATTGCACCACTGCTCCGGGACCTAAGAATTGCCCTACCGCTCTGGGACCTAAGAATTGCACCACCGCTCTGGAACCTAAGAATTGCACCACCGCTCTGGAACCTAAGAATTGCACCACCGCTCTGGGACCCAAGAATTGCCCCACCGCTCTGGGACCTAAGAATTGCCCCAACGCTCTGGGACCTAAGAATTGCCCCACCGCTCTGGGACCTAAAAATTGCCCCACCGCTCTGGGACCTAAGAATTGCACCACCGCTCTGGGACCTAAGAATTGCCCCACCGCTCTGGGACCTAAGAATTGCGCCACCGCTCGGGGACCTAAGAATTGCCCCACTGCTCTGGGACCTAAGAATTGCACCACTGCTCCGGGACCTAAGAATTTCCCTACCGCTCTGGGACCTAAGAATTGCCCCACCGCTCTGGGACCTAAGAATTGCCCCACCGCTCTGGGACCTAAGAATTGCACCACCGCTCTGGGACCTAAAAATTGCCCCACCGCTCTGGGACCTAAGAATTGCACCACCGCTCTGGGACCTAAGAATTGCCCCACCGCTCTGGGACCTAAGAATTGCCCCACCGCTCTGGGACCTAAGAATTGCACCACCGCTCTGGGACCTAAAAATTGCCCCACCGCTCTGGGACCTAAGAATTGCACCACCGCTCTGGGACCTAAGAATTGCCCCACCGCTCTGGGACCTAAGAATTGCACCACCGCTCTGGGACCTAAGAATTGCACCACCGCTCTGGGACCTAAGAATTGCACCACCGCTCTGGGACCTAAGAATTGCACCACCGCTCTGGGACCTAAAAATTGCCCCACCGCTCTGGGACCTAAAAATTGCACCACTGCTCTGGGACCTAATAATTGCCCCACTGCTCTGGGACCTAAATTATTGCCCCACCGCTTTGGGACCTAAGAATTGCCCCACTGCTCTGGGACCTAAATTATTGCCCCACCGCTCTGGGACCTAAGAATTGCCCCACTGCTCTGGGACCTAAATTATTGCCCCACTGCTCTGGGACCTAAATTATTGCCCCACCGCTCTGGGACCTAAATTATTGCCCCACCAGTCTGGGACCTATGGTGCCACCAGTCTGACCGCTCTGGGACCTATGGTGTCACCAGTCTGGGACCTATGGTGCCACCAGTCTGACCGCTCTTGGACCTATGGTGCCACGAGTCTGGGACCTATGGTGCCACCAGTCTGACCGCTCTGGGACCTATGGTGTCACCAGTCTGGGACCTATGGTGCCACCAGTCTGACCGCTCTGGGACCTATGATGTCACCAGTCTGGGACCTATGATGCCACCAGTCTGACCGCTCTGGGACCTATGGTGTCACCAGTCTGGGACCTATGGTGCCACCAGTCTGACCGCTCTGGGACCTATGGTGTCACCAGTCTGGGACCTATGGTGCCACCAGTCTGGGACCTATGGTGCCACCAGTCTGACCGCTCTGGGACCTATGGTGTCACCAGTCTGGGACCTATGGTGCCACCAGTCTGACCGCTCTGGGACCTATGGTGTCACCAGTCTGGAACCAATGGTGTCACCAGTCTGGAACCAATGGTGTCACCAGTCTGCTTGCAGTTATCAAATATCGTCAGGTATGTGGATGGGCTTTATTCAGGAACGTTTCTTGGGCTACTTTGATGTGTCAAGTGGGCGAGATGTGCACCGCTCTGGGACCTAAGAATTGCCCCACCGCTCTGGGACCTAAGAATTGCCCCACCGCTCTGGGACCTAAGAATTGCCCCACCGCTCTGGGACCTAAGAATTGCCCCAC
The DNA here is from genome assembly GCF_029448725.1 of Salvelinus fontinalis. NCBI lineage: Eukaryota > Metazoa > Chordata > Actinopteri > Salmoniformes > Salmonidae > Salvelinus > Salvelinus fontinalis. The sequence goes on from NC_074675.1 coordinate 56,873,301, forward strand.
CGCTCTGGGACCTAAGAATTGCCCCACCGCTCTGGGACCTAAGAATTGCCCCACCGCTCTGGGACCTAAGAATTGCCCCACCGCTCTGGGACCTAAGAATTGCCCCACCGCTCTGAGACCTAAGAATTGCCCCACCGCTCTGGGACCTAAGAATTGCCCCACCGCTCTGGGACCTAAGAATTGCCCCACCGCTCTGGGACCTAAGAATTGCCCCACTGCTCTGGGACCTAAGAATTGCCCCACCGCTCTGGGACCTAAGAATTGCCCCGCTGCTCTGGGACCTAAGAATTGCCCCGCCGCTCTGGGACCTAAGAATTGCCCCGCCGCTCTGGGATCTAAGAACTGCCCCGCCGCTCTGGGACCTAAGAATTGCCCCACCGCTCTGGGATCTAAGAATTGCCCCACCGCTCTGGGACCTAAGAATTGCCCCACCGCTCTGGGACCTAAGAATTGCCCCACCGCTCTGGGACCTAAGAATTGCCCCACCGCTCTGGGACCTAAGAATTGCCCCACCGCTCTGGGACCTAAGAATTGCCCCACCGCTCTGGGACCTAAAAATTGCCCCACCGCTCTGGGACCTAAGAATTGCCCCACCGCTCTGGGACCTAAAAATTGCCCCACCGCTCTGGGACCTAAGAATTGCCCCACCGCTCTGGGACCTAAGAATTGCCCCACCGCTCTGGGACCTAAGAATTGCCCCACCGCTCTGGGACCTAAGAATTGCCCCACCGCTCTGGGACCTAAGAATTGCCCCACCGCTCTGGGACCTAAGAATTGCCCCACCGCTCTGGGACCTAAGAATTGCCCCACCGCTCTGGGACCTAAGAATTGCCCCACCGCTCTGGGACCTAAGAATTGCCCCACCGCTCTGGGACCTAAGAATTGCCCCACCGCTCTGGGACCTAAGAATTGCCCCACCGCTCTGGGACCTAAGAATTGCCCCACCGCTCTGGGACCTAAGAATTGCCCCACCGCTCTGGGACCTAAGAATTGCCCCACCGCTCTGGGACCTAAGAATTGCCCCACCGCTCTGGGACCTAAGAATTGCCCCACCGCTCTGAGTCTGAGT
>NC_074675.1:56879369-56944915 GCF_029448725.1 Salvelinus fontinalis
GATGTATCAAATACTTATGTCATGCAATAAAATGCAAATTAATTACTTAAAAATAATACAATGTGATTTTCTGGATTTTTGTTTTAGATTCCGTCTTTCACAGTTGAAGTGTACCTATGATAAAAATGACAGACCTCTACATGCTTTGTAAGTAGGAAAACCTGCAAAATCGGCAGTGTTTCAAATACTTGTTCTCCCCACTGTATATAGTGCACTACCCCTATGGGCCCTGGTCTAAAGTAGTGCACTACCCCTATGGGTCCTGGTCTAAAGTAGTGCACTACCCCTATGGGCCCTGGTCTAAAGTAGTGCACTACCCCTATGGGCCCTGGTCTAAAGTAGTGCACTACCCCTATGGGCCCTGGTCTAAAGTAGTGCACTACCCCTATGGGCCCTGGTCTAAAGTAGTGCACTACCCCTATGGGCTCTGGTCTAAAGTAGTGCACTACCCCTATGGGCCCTGGTCTAAAGTAGTGCATTTCCCCTATGGGTCCTGGTCTAAAGTAGTACACTACCCATAGGGCTCTGGTCTAAAGTAGTACACTACCCATAGGGCTCTGGTCTAAAGGAGTGCACTTCTTTGGGCCCTGGTCTATAAAGGAAGTAGCGTGCCATTTGGGACACAAGAGGTGAGATTGTTCTGTAAAGAGATCAGTCTGGATACCAGAGGTCAGATTGTTCTGTAATGAGATCAGTCTAGATACCAGAGGTGAGATTGTTCTGTAATGAGATCAGTCTGGATACCAGAGGTGAGATTGTTCTGTAAAGAGATCAGTCTGGACACCAGAGGTCATATTGTTCTGTAAAGAGATCAGTCTGGATACTAGAGATCAGTCTGGATACTAGAGATCAGTCTGGATACTAGAGATCAGTCTGGATACTAGAGATCAGTCTGGATACTAGAGATCAGTCTGGATACCAGAGGTCATATTGTTCTGTAAAGAGATCAGTCTGGATACCAGAGATCAGTCTGGATACCAGAGGTGAGATTGTTCTGTAAAGAGATCAGTCTGGATACCAGAGGTGAGATTGTTCTGTAAAGAGATCAGTCTGGATACCAGAGGTGAGATTGTTCTGTAAAGAGATCAGTCTGGATACCAGAGGTGAGATTGTTCTGTAAAGAGATCAGTCTGGATACCAGAGGTCAGATTGTTCTGTAATGAGATCAGTCTGGATACTAGAGATCAGTCTGGATACTAGAGATCAGTCTGGATACTAGAGATCAGTCTGGATACTAGAGATCAGTCTGGATACTAGAGATCAGTCTGGATACTAGAGATCAGTCTGGATACCAGAGATCAGTCTGGATACTAGAGATCAGTCTGGATACCAGAGGTGAGATTGTTCTGTAAAGAGATCTCTCTGGTCCTTACTCCTTTTGCTCTTTCCTCTCCTTCTTCTCTTTCCTCTCCTTTTTACTTGTCTTCTTCTTCTCCTCCCTAGGAAAGATCAGAGGGACACTTAGTGTTGATGTCATACTGTAATGTTCCCCTCCCAGTAGACGTCCAGTCATTGCTCTAACACTAGTTAGCGTTGGCTTAGCAAAACAACCGCTAACTTCCCTCGGACTGCAGGTAGATCTATATACAAATATTACCCACGAGGCCATCTAACTCTGAGTAAGTAGAACAAGAAGCATGATCCCTTTTATAGACTTAAAGGATGTTATGGTACATAATTGGGTCTGTGTGTGTTCTTACTCTTCCTCGTTGCTGTTGCTGTTGTTCATGTTGAATGGAACCTGCACACCCGATCTCCTTAAACACCTAGATGAGAGATCACGAGATCAGATGTTAGTTCTAGGTTCTATGTTCAATGTTCTAAAGTTCTAATGTTCTAGGTTCTAAAGTTCCAGGTTCTATGGTCTATAGGTCCTTACCTGTGTCCCTCCCCCCTCTCCCCTGTCTCCCCTTCCATAGCCTGAAGAACGATTAGTGGTGGAGAGCGGGGCTGGGGCTGGGCGGTTACAGCAGGGGTCACAGGGGTCACCCTCACTGACATCGCGGGATGTACTTCCTCTTGTTTTCCTGTGAGGTCAGAAGAAACAGCCCTATCTCAGATAGAGTAGTGGGACTAGTTGATACTCAGAGTAGTGGGACTAGTTGATACTCAGAGTAGTGGGACTAGTTGATACTCAGAGTAGTGGGACTAGTTGATACTCAGATAGAGTAGTGGGACTAGTTGATACTCAGATAGAGTAGTGGGACTAGTTGATACTCAGATAGAGTAGTGGGACTAGTTGATACTCAGATAGAGTAGTGGGACTAGTTGATACTCAGATAGAGTAGTGGGACTAGTTGATACTCAGATAGAGAAGTGGGACTAGTTGATACTCAGAGTAGTGGGACTAGTTGATACTCAGATAGAGTAGTGGGACTAGTTGATACTCAGAGTAGTGGGACTAGTTGATACTAAGACAGAGTAGTGGGACTAGTTGATACTCAGAGTAGTGGGACTAGTTGATACTCAGATAGAGTAGTGGGACTAGTTGATACTCAGATAGAGTAGTGGGACTAGTTGATACTCAGAGTAGTGGGACTAGTTGATACTCAGAGTAGTGGGACTAGCTGAAACTCAGATAGAGTAGTGGGACTAGTTGATACTCAGAGTAGTGGGACTAGTTGATACTCAGAGTAGTGGGACTAGTTGATACTCAGATAGAGTAGTGGGACTAGTTGATACTCAGAGTAGTGGGACTAGTTGATACTCAGATAGAGTAGTGGGACTAGTTGATACTCAGAGTAGTGGGACTAGTTGATACTCAGAGTAGTGGGACTAGTTGATACTCAGATAGAGTAGTGGGACTAGTTGATACTCAGAGTAGTGGGACTAGTTGATACTCAGAGTAGTGGGACTAGTTGATACTCAGATAGAGTAGTGGGACTAGTTGATACTCAGATAGAGTAGTGGGACTAGTTGATACTCAGAGTAGTGGGACTAGTTGATACTCAGACAGAGTAGTGGGACTAGTTGATACTCAGAGTAGTGGGACTAGTTGATACTCAGATAGAGTAGTGGGACTAGTTGATACTCAGATAGAGTAGTGGGACTAGTTGATACTCAGAGTAGTGGGACTAGTTGATACTCAGAGTAGTGGGACTAGCTGAAACTCAGATAGAGTAGTGGGACTAGTTGATACTCAGAGTAGTGGGACTAGTTGATACTCAGAGTAGTGGGACTAGTTGATACTCAGATAGAGTAGTGGGACTAGTTGATACTCAGAGTAGTGGGACTAGTTGATACTCAGATAGAGTAGTGGGACTAGTTGATACTCAGAGTAGTGGGACTAGTTGATACTCAGATAGAGTAGTGGGACTAGTTGATACTCAGAGTAGTGGGACTAGTTGATACTCAGATAGAGTAGTGGGACTAGTTGATACTCAGATAGAGTAGTGGGACTAGTTGATACTCAGAGTAGTGGGACTAGTTGATACTCAGACAGAGTAGTGGGACTAGTTGATACTCAGAGTAGTGGGACTAGTTGATACTCAGATAGAGTAGTGGGACTAGTTGATACTCAGATAGAGTAGTGGGACTAGTTGATACTCAGAGTAGTGGGACTAGTTGATACTCAGAGTAGTGGGACTAGCTGAAACTCAGATAGAGTAGTGGGACTAGTTGATACTCAGAGTAGTGGGACTAGTTGATACTCAGATAGAGTAGTGGGACTAGTTGATACTCAGAGTAGTGGGACTAGTTGATACTCATATAGAGTAGTGGGACTAGTTGATACTCAGAGTAGTGGGACTAGTTGATACTCAGAGTAGTGGGACTAGTTGATACTCAGATAGAGTAGTGGGACTAGTTTATACTCAGATAGAGTAGTGGGACTAGTTGATACTCAGAGTAGTGGGACTAGTTGATACTCAGATAGAGTAGTGGGACTAGTTGATACTCAGATAGAGTAGTGTGACTAGTTGATACTCAGATAGAGTAGTGGGACTAGTTGATACTCAGATAGATTAGTGGGACTAGTTGATACTCAGATAGAATAGTGGGACTAGTTGATACTCAGATAGAGTAGTGGGACTAGTTGATACTCAGATAGAGTAGTGGGACTAGTTGATACTCAGAGTAGTGGGACTAGTTGATACTCAGATAGAGTAGTGGGACTAGTTGATACTCAGATAGAGTAGTGGGACTAGTTGATACTCAGAGTAGTGGGGCTAGTTGATACTCAGATAGAGTAGTGGGACTAGTTGATACTCAGAGTAGTGGGACTAGTTGATACTCAGAGTAGTGGGACTAGTTGATACTCAGAGTAGTGGGACTAGTTGATACTCAGAGTAGTGGGACTAGTTGATACTCAGATAGAGTAGTGGGACTAGTTGATACTCAGATAGAGTAGTGGGACTAGTTGATACTCAGATAGAGTAGTGGGACTAGTTGATACTCAGAGTAGTGGGACTAGTTGATACTCAGAGTAGTGGGACTAGTTGATACTCAGATAGAGTAGTGGGATTAGTTGATACTCAGAGTAGTGGGACTAGTTGATACTCAGATAGAGTAGTGGGACTAGTTGATACTCAGATAGAGTAGTGGGACAAGTTGATACTTAGAGTAGTGGGACTAGTTGATACTCAGATAGAGTAGTGGGACTAGTTGATACTCAGAGTAGTGGGACTAGTTGATACTCAGAGTAGTGGGACTAGTTGATACTCAGAGTAGTGGGACTAGTTGATACTCAGAAAGAGTAGTGGGACTAGTTGATACTCAGAGTAGTGGGACTAGTTGATACTCAGAGTAGTGGGACTAGTTGATACTCAGATAGAGTAGTGGGACTAGTTGATACTCAGAGTAGTGGGTCTAGTTGAAACTCAGATAGAGTAGTGGGACTAGTTGATACTCAGAGTAGTGGGACTAGTTGATACTCAGATAGAGTAGTGGGACTAGTTGATACTCAGATAGAGTAGTGGGACTAGTTGATACTCAGAGTAGTGGGACTAGTTGATACTCAGAGTAGTGGGACTAGCTGAAACTCAGATAGAGTAGTGGGACTAGTTGATACTCAGATAGAGTAGTGGGACTAGTTGATACTCAGATAGAGTAGTGGGACTAGTTGATACTCAGATAGAGTAGTGGGACTAGTTGATACTCAGATAGAGTAGTGGGACTAGTTGATACTCAGATAGAGAAGTGGGACTAGTTGATACTCAGAGTAGTGGGACTAGTTGATACTCAGATAGAGTAGTGGGACTAGTTGATACTCAGAGTAGTGGGACTAGTTGATACTCAGACAGAGTAGTGGGACTAGTTGATACTCAGAGTAGTGGGACTAGTTGATACTCAGATAGAGTAGTGGGACTAGTTGATACTCAGATAGAGTAGTGGGACTAGTTGATACTCAGAGTAGTGGGACTAGTTGATACTCAGAGTAGTGGGACTAGCTGAAACTCAGATAGAGTAGTGGGACTAGTTGATACTCAGAGTAGTGGGACTAGTTGATACTCAGAGTAGTGGGACTAGTTGATACTCAGATAGAGTAGTGGGACTAGTTGATACTCAGAGTAGTGGGACTAGTTGATACTCAGATAGAGTAGTGGGACTAGTTGATACTCAGAGTAGTGGGACTAGTTGATACTCAGAGTAGTGGGACTAGTTGATACTCAGATAGAGTAGTGGGACTAGTTGATACTCAGAGTAGTGGGACTAGTTGATACTCAGATAGAGTAGTGGGACTAGTTGATACTCAGATAGAGTAGTGGGACTAGTTGATACTCAGAGTAGTGGGACTAGTTGATACTCAGACAGAGTAGTGGGACTAGTTGATACTCAGAGTAGTGGGACTAGTTGATACTCAGATAGAGTAGTGGGACTAGTTGATACTCAGAGTAGTGGGACTAGTTGATACTCAGAGTAGTGGGACTAGCTGAAACTCAGATAGAGTAGTGGGACTAGTTGATACTCAGAGTAGTGGGACTAGTTGATACTCAGAGTAGTGGGACTAGTTGATACTCAGATAGAGTAGTGGGACTAGTTCATACTCAGAGTAGTGGGACTAGTTGATACTCAGATAGAGTAGTGGGACTAGTTGATACTCAGAGTAGTGGGACTAGTTGATACTCAGAGTAGTGGGACTAGTTGATACTCAGATAGAGTAGTGGGACTAGTTGATACTCAGAGTAGTGGGACTAGTTGATACTCAGATAGAGTAGTGGGACTAGTTGATACTCAGATAGAGTAGTGGGACTAGTTGATACTCAGAGTAGTGGGACTAGTTGATACTCAGACAGAGTAGTGGGACTAGTTGATACTCAGAGTAGTGGGACTAGTTGATACTCAGATAGAGTAGTGGGACTAGTTGATACTCAGATAGAGTAGTGGGACTAGTTGATACTCAGAGTAGTGGGACTAGATGATACTCAGAGTAGTGGGACTAGCTGAAACTCAGATAGAGTAGTGGGACTAGTTGATACTCAGAGTAGTGGGACTAGTTGATACTCAGATAGAGTAGTGGGACTAGTTGATACTCAGAGTAGTGGGACTAGTTGATACTCAGATAGAGTAGTGGGACTAGTTGATACTCAGAGTAGTGGGACTAGTTGATACTCAGAGTAGTGGGACTAGTTGATACTCAGATAGAGTAGTGGGACTAGTTTATACTCAGATAGAGTAGTGGGACTAGTTGATACTCAGAGTAGTGGGACTAGTTGATACTCAGATAGAGTAGTGGGACTAGTTGATACTCAGATAGAGTAGTGTGACTAGTTGATACTCAGATAGAGTAGTGGGACTAGTTGATACTCAGATAGATTAGTGGGACTAGTTGATACTCAGATAGAATAGTGGGACTAGTTGATACTCAGATAGAGTAGTGGGACTAGTTGATACTCAGATAGAGTAGTGGGACTAGTTGATACTCAGAGTAGTGGGACTAGTTGATACTCAGATAGAGTAGTGGGACTAGTTGATACTCAGATAGAGTAGTGGGACTAGTTGATACTCAGAGTAGTGGGGCTAGTTGATACTCAGATAGAGTAGTGGGACTAGTTGATACTCAGAGTAGTGGGACTAGTTGATACTCAGAGTAGTGGGACTAGTTGATACTCAGAGTAGTGGGACTAGTTGATACTCAGAGTAGTGGGACTAGTTGATACTCAGATAGAGTAGTGGGACTAGTTGATACTCAGATAGAGTAGTGGGACTAGTTGATACTCAGATAGAGTAGTGGGACTAGTTGATACTCAGAGTAGTGGGACTAGTTGATACTCAGAGTAGTGGGACTAGTTGATACTCAGATAGAGTAGTGGGATTAGTTGATACTCAGAGTAGTGGGACTAGTTGATACTCAGATAGAGTAGTGGGACTAGTTGATACTCAGATAGAGTAGTGGGACTAGTTGATACTCAGAGTAGTGGGACTAGTTGATACTCAGAGTAGTGGGACTAGTTGATACTCAGAGTAGTGGGACTAGTTGATACTCAGAAAGAGTAGTGGGACTAGTTGATACTCAGAGTAGTGGGACTAGTTGATACTCAGAGTAGTGGGACTAGTTGATACTCAGATAGAGTAGTGGGACTAGTTGATACTCAGAGTAGTGGGTCTAGTTGAAACTCAGATAGAGTAGTGGGACTAGTTGATACTCAGAGTAGTGGGACTAGTTGATACTCAGATAGAGTAGTGGGACTAGTTGATACTCAGATAGAGTAGTGGGACTAGTTGATACTCAGAGTAGTGGGACTAGTTGATACTCAGAGTAGTGGGACTAGCTGAAACTCAGATAGAGTAGTGGGACTAGTTGATACTCAGAGTAGTGGGACTAGTTGATACTCAGATAGAGTAGTGGGACTAGTTGATACTCAGAGTAGTGGGACTAGTTGATACTCAGATAGAGTAGTGGGACTAGTTGATACTCAGAGTAGTGGGACTAGTTGATACTCAGAGTAGTGGGACTAGTTGATACTCAGATAGAGTAGTGGGACTAGTTGATACTCAGATAGAGTAGTGGGACTAGTTGATACACAGAGTAGTGGGACTAGTTGATACTCAGATAGAGTAGTGGGACTAGTTGATACTCAGATAGAGTAGTGTGACTAGTTGATACTCAGATAGAGTAGTGGGACTAGTTGATACTCAGATAGATTAGTGGGACTAGTTGATACTCAGATAGAATAGTGGGACTAGTTGATACTCAGATAGAGTAGTGGGACTAGTTGATACTCAGATAGAGTAGTGGGACTAGTTGATACTCAGAGTAGTGGGACTAGTTGATACTCAGATAGAGTAGTGGGACTAGTTGATACTCAGATAGAGTAGTGGGACTAGTTGATACTCAGAGTAGTGGGACTAGTTGATACTCAGAGTAGTGGGACTAGTTGATACTCAGAGTAGTGGGACTAGTTGATACTCAGAGTAGTGGGACTAGTTGATACTCAGAGTAGTGGGACTAGTTGATACTCAGAGTAGTGGGACTAGTTGATACTCAGATAGAGTAGTGGGACTAGTTGATACTCAGATAGAGTAGTGGGACTAGTTGATACTCAGATAGAGTAGTGGGACTAGTTGATACTCAGATAGAGTAGTGGGACTAGTTGATACTCAGAGTAGTGGGACTAGTTGATACTCAGAGTAGTGGGACTAGTTGATACTCAGATAGAGTAGTGGGATTAGTTGATACTCAGAGTAGTGGGACTAGTTGATACTCAGATAGAGTAGTGGGACTAGTTGATACTCAGAGTAGTGGGACTAGTTGATACTCAGAGTAGTGGGACTAGTTGATACTCAGAGTAGTGGGACTAGTTGATACTCAGAGTAGTGGGACTAGTTGATACTCAGAGTAGTGGGACTAGTTGATACTCAGAGTAGTGGGACTAGTTGATACTCAGATAGAGTAGTGGGACTAGTTGATACTCAGATAGAGTAGTGGGACTAGTTGATACTCAGATAGAGTAGTGGGACTAGTTGATACTCAGATAGAGTAGTGGGACTAGTTGATACTCAGAGTAGTGGGACTAGTTGATACTCAGAGTAGTGGGACTAGTTGATACTCAGATAGAGTAGTGGGATTAGTTGATACTCAGAGTAGTGGGACTAGTTGATACTCAGATAGAGTAGTGGGACTAGTTGATACTCAGATAGAGTAGTGGGACAAGTTGATACTTAGAGTAGTGGGACTAGTTGATACTCAGAGTAGTGGGACTAGTTGATACTCAGAGTAGTGGGACTAGTTGATACTCAGAGTAGTGGGACTAGTTGATACTCAGAGTAGTGGGACTAGTTGATACTCAGATAGAGTAGTGGGACTAGTTGATACTCAGATAGAGTAGTGGGACTAGTTGATACTCAGATAGAGTAGTGGGTCTAGTTGATACTCAGATAGAGTAGTGGGACTAGTTGATACTCAGATAGAGTAGTGGGACTAGTTGATACTCAGAGTAGTGGGACTAGTTGATACTCAGAAAGAGTAGTGGGACTAGTTGATACTCAGAGTAGTGGGACTAGTTGATACTCAGAGTAGTGGGACTAGTTGATACTCAGACAGAGTAGTGGGACTAGTTGATACTCAGAGTAGTGGGACTAGTTGATACTCAGATAGAGTAGTGGGACTAGTTGATACTCAGATAGAGTAGTGGGACTAGTTGATACTCAGAGTAGTGGGACTAGTTGATACTCAGAGTAGTGGGACTAGCTGAAACTCAGATAGAGTAGTGGGACTAGTTGATACTCAGAGTAGTGGGACTAGTTGATACTCAGATAGAGTAGTGGGACTAGTTGATACTCAGAGTAGTGGGACTAGTTGATACTCAGATAGAGTAGTGGGACTAGTTGATACTCAGAGTAGTGGGACTAGTTGATACTCAGAGTAGTGGGACTAGTTGATACTCAGATAGAGTAGTGGGACTAGTTTATACTCAGATAGAGTAGTGGGACTAGTTGATACTCAGAGTAGTGGGACTAGTTGATACTCAGATAGAGTAGTGGGACTAGTTGATACTCAGATAGAGTAGTGTGACTAGTTGATACTCAGATAGAGTAGTGGGACTAGTTGATACTCAGATAGATTAGTGGGACTAGTTGATACTCAGATAGAATAGTGGGACTAGTTGATACTCAGATAGAGTAGTGGGACTAGTTGATACTCAGATAGAGTAGTGGGACTAGTTGATACTCAGAGTAGTGGGACTAGTTGATACTCAGATAGAGTAGTGGGACTAGTTGATACTCAGATAGAGTAGTGGGACTAGTTGATACTCAGAGTAGTGGGGCTAGTTGATACTCAGATAGAGTAGTGGGACTAGTTGATACTCAGAGTAGTGGGACTAGTTGATACTCAGAGTAGTGGGACTAGTTGATACTCAGAGTAGTGGGACTAGTTGATACTCAGAGTAGTGGGACTAGTTGATACTCAGATAGAGTAGTGGGACTAGTTGATACTCAGATAGAGTAGTGGGACTAGTTGATACTCAGATAGAGTAGTGGGACTAGTTGATACTCAGAGTAGTGGGACTAGTTGATACTCAGAGTAGTGGGACTAGTTGATACTCAGATAGAGTAGTGGGACTAGTTGATACTCAGAGTAGGGGGACTAGTTGATACTCAGATAGAGTAGTGGGACTAGTTGATACTCAGAGTAGTGGGGCTAGTTGATACTCAGATAGAGTAGTGGGACTAGTTGATACTCAGAGTAGTGGGACTAGTTGATACTCAGAGTAGTGGGACTAGTTGATACTCAGAGTAGTGGGACTAGTTGATACTCAGAGTAGTGGGACTAGTTGATACTCAGATAGAGTAGTGGGACTAGTTGATACTCAGATAGAGTAGTGGGACTAGTTGATACTCAGATAGAGTAGTGGGACTAGTTGATACTCAGATAGAGTAGTGGGACTAGTTGATACTCAGAGTAGTGGGACTAGTTGATACTCAGAGTAGTGGGACTAGTTGATACTCAGAGTAGTGGGACTAGTTGATACTCAGATAGAGTAGTGGGACTAGTTGATACTCAGATAGAGTAGTGGGACTAGTTGATACTCAGAGTAGTGGGACTAGTTGATACTCAGATAGAGTAGTGGGAATAGTTGATACTCAGATAGAGTAGTGGGAATAGTTGATACTCAGATAGAGTAGTGTGACTAGTTGATACTCAGATAGAGTAGTGGGACTAGTTGATACTCAGAGTAGTGGGACTAGTTGATACTCAGAGTAGTGGGACTAGTTGATACTCAGATAGAGTAGTGGGACTAGTTTATACTCAGATAGAGTAGTGGGACTAGTTGATACTCAGAGTAGTGGGACTAGTTGATACTCAGATAGAGTAGTGGGACTAGTTGATACTCAGAGTAGTGGGACTAGTTGATACTCAGATAGAGTAGTGGGACTAGTTGATACTCAGAGTAGTGGGACTAGTTGATACTCAGAGTAGTGGGACTAGTTGATACTCAGATAGAGTAGTGGGACTAGTTTATACTCAGATAGAGTAGTGGGACTAGTTGATACTCAGAGTAGTGGGACTAGTTGATACTCAGATAGAGTAGTGGGACTAGTTGATACTCAGATAGAGTAGTGTGACTAGTTGATACTCAGATAGAGTAGTGGGACTAGTTGATACTCAGATAGATTAGTGGGACTAGTTGATACTCAGATAGAATAGTGGGACTAGTTGATACTCAGATAGAGTAGTGGGACTAGTTGATACTCAGATAGAGTAGTGGGACTAGTTGATACTCAGAGTAGTGGGACTAGTTGATACTCAGATAGAGTAGTGGGACTAGTTGATACTCAGATAGAGTAGTGGGACTAGTTGATACTCAGATAGAGTAGTGTGACTAGTTGATACTCAGATAGAGTAGTGGGACTAGTTGATACTCAGATAGATTAGTGGGACTAGTTGATACTCAGATAGAATAGTGGGACTAGTTGATACTCAGATAGAGTAGTGGGACTAGTTGATACTCAGATAGAGTAGTGGGACTAGTTGATACTCAGAGTAGTGGGACTAGTTGATACTCAGATAGAGTAGTGGGACTAGTTGATACTCAGATAGAGTAGTGGGACTAGTTGATACTCAGAGTAGTGGGGCTAGTTGATACTCAGATAGAGTAGTGGGACTAGTTGATACTCAGAGTAGTGGGACTAGTTGATACTCAGAGTAGTGGGACTAGTTGATACTCAGAGTAGTGGGACTAGTTGATACTCAGAGTAGTGGGACTAGTTGATACTCAGATAGAGTAGTGGGACTAGTTGATACTCAGATAGAGTAGTGGGACTAGTTGATACTCAGATAGAGTAGTGGGACTAGTTGATACTCAGAGTAGTGGGACTAGTTGATACTCAGAGTAGTGGGACTAGTTGATACTCAGATAGAGTAGTGGGACTAGTTGATACTCAGAGTAGGGGGACTAGTTGATACTCAGATAGAGTAGTGGGACTAGTTGATACTCAGAGTAGTGGGGCTAGTTGATACTCAGATAGAGTAGTGGGACTAGTTGATACTCAGAGTAGTGGGACTAGTTGATACTCAGAGTAGTGGGACTAGTTGATACTCAGAGTAGTGGGACTAGTTGATACTCAGAGTAGTGGGACTAGTTGATACTCAGATAGAGTAGTGGGACTAGTTGATACTCAGATAGAGTAGTGGGACTAGTTGATACTCAGATAGAGTAGTGGGACTAGTTGATACTCAGATAGAGTAGTGGGACTAGTTGATACTCAGAGTAGTGGGACTAGTTGATACTCAGAGTAGTGGGACTAGTTGATACTCAGAGTAGTGGGACTAGTTGATACTCAGATAGAGTAGTGGGACTAGTTGATACTCAGATAGAGTAGTGGGACTAGTTGATACTCAGAGTAGTGGGACTAGTTGATACTCAGATAGAGTAGTGGGAATAGTTGATACTCAGATAGAGTAGTGGGAATAGTTGATACTCAGATAGAGTAGTGTGACTAGTTGATACTCAGATAGAGTAGTGGGACTAGTTGATACTCAGAGTAGTGGGACTAGTTGATACTCAGAGTAGTGGGACTAGTTGATACTCAGATAGAGTAGTGGGACTAGTTTATACTCAGATAGAGTAGTGGGACTAGTTGATACTCAGAGTAGTGGGACTAGTTGATACTCAGATAGAGTAGTGGGACTAGTTGATACTCAGAGTAGTGGGACTAGTTGATACTCAGATAGAGTAGTGGGACTAGTTGATACTCAGAGTAGTGGGACTAGTTGATACTCAGAGTAGTGGGACTAGTTGATACTCAGATAGAGTAGTGGGACTAGTTTATACTCAGATAGAGTAGTGGGACTAGTTGATACTCAGAGTAGTGGGACTAGTTGATACTCAGATAGAGTAGTGGGACTAGTTGATACTCAGATAGAGTAGTGTGACTAGTTGATACTCAGATAGAGTAGTGGGACTAGTTGATACTCAGATAGATTAGTGGGACTAGTTGATACTCAGATAGAATAGTGGGACTAGTTGATACTCAGATAGAGTAGTGGGACTAGTTGATACTCAGATAGAGTAGTGGGACTAGTTGATACTCAGAGTAGTGGGACTAGTTGATACTCAGATAGAGTAGTGGGACTAGTTGATACTCAGATAGAGTAGTGGGACTAGTTGATACTCAGAGTAGTGGGGCTAGTTGATACTCAGATAGAGTAGTGGGACTAGTTGATACTCAGAGTAGTGGGACTAGTTGATACTCAGAGTAGTGGGACTAGTTGATACTCAGAGTAGTGGGACTAGTTGATACTCAGAGTAGTGGGACTAGTTGATACTCAGATAGAGTAGTGGGACTAGTTGATACTCAGATAGAGTAGTGGGACTAGTTGATACTCAGATAGAGTAGTGGGACTAGTTGATACTCAGAGTAGTGGGACTAGTTGATACTCAGAGTAGTGGGACTAGTTGATACTCAGATAGAGTAGTGGGATTAGTTGATACTCAGAGTAGTGGGACTAGTTGATACTCAGATAGAGTAGTGGGACTAGTTGATACTCAGATAGAGTAGTGGGACTAGTTGATACTCAGAGTAGTGGGACTAGTTGATACTCAGAGTAGTGGGACTAGTTGATACTCAGAGTAGTGGGACTAGTTGATACTCAGAAAGAGTAGTGGGACTAGTTGATACTCAGAGTAGTGGGACTAGTTGATACTCAGAGTAGTGGGACTAGTTGATACTCAGATAGAGTAGTGGGACTAGTTGATACTCAGAGTAGTGGGTCTAGTTGAAACTCAGATAGAGTAGTGGGACTAGTTGATACTCAGAGTAGTGGGACTAGTTGATACTCAGATAGAGTAGTGGGACTAGTTGATACTCAGATAGAGTAGTGGGACTAGTTGATACTCAGAGTAGTGGGACTAGCTGAAACTCAGATAGAGTAGTGGGACTAGTTGATACTCAGAGTAGTGGGACTAGTTGATACTCAGATAGAGTAGTGGGACTAGTTGATACTCAGAGTAGTGGGACTAGTTGATACTCAGATAGAGTAGTGGGACTAGTTGATACTCAGAGTAGTGGGACTAGTTGATACTCAGAGTAGTGGGACTAGTTGATACTCAGATAGAGTAGTGGGACTAGTTGATACTCAGATAGAGTAGTGGGACTAGTTGATACACAGAGTAGTGTGACTAGTTGATACTCAGATAGAGTAGTGGGACTAGTTGATACTCAGATAGAGTAGTGTGACTAGTTGATACTCAGATAGAGTAGTGGGACTAGTTGATACTCAGATAGATTAGTGGGACTAGTTGATACTCAGATAGAATAGTGGGACTAGTTGATACTCAGATAGAGTAGTGGGACTAGTTGATACTCAGATAGAGTAGTGGGACTAGTTGATACTCAGAGTAGTGGGACTAGTTGATACTCAGATAGAGTAGTGGGACTAGTTGATACTCAGATAGAGTAGTGGGACTAGTTGATACTCAGAGTAGTGGGACTAGTTGATACTCAGAGTAGTGGGACTAGTTGATACTCAGAGTAGTGGGACTAGTTGATACTCAGAGTAGTGGGACTAGTTGATACTCAGAGTAGTGGGACTAGTTGATACTCAGAGTAGTGGGACTAGTTGATACTCAGATAGAGTAGTGGGACTAGTTGATACTCAGATAGAGTAGTGGGACTAGTTGATACTCAGATAGAGTAGTGGGACTAGTTGATACTCAGATAGAGTAGTGGGACTAGTTGATACTCAGAGTAGTGGGACTAGTTGATACTCAGAGTAGTGGGACTAGTTGATACTCAGATAGAGTAGTGGGATTAGTTGATACTCAGAGTAGTGGGACTAGTTGATACTCAGATAGAGTAGTGGGACTAGTTGATACTCAGAGTAGTGGGACTAGTTGATACTCAGAGTAGTGGGACTAGTTGATACTCAGAGTAGTGGGACTAGTTGATACTCAGAGTAGTGGGACTAGTTGATACTCAGAGTAGTGGGACTAGTTGATACTCAGAGTAGTGGGACTAGTTGATACTCAGATAGAGTAGTGGGACTAGTTGATACTCAGATAGAGTAGTGGGACTAGTTGATACTCAGATAGAGTAGTGGGACTAGTTGATACTCAGATAGAGTAGTGGGACTAGTTGATACTCAGAGTAGTGGGACTAGTTGATACTCAGAGTAGTGGGACTAGTTGAGACTCAGATAGAGTAGTGGGATTAGTTGATACTCAGAGTAGTGGGACTAGTTGATACTCAGATAGAGTAGTGGGACTAGTTGATACTCAGATAGAGTAGTGGGACAAGTTGATACTTAGAGTAGTGGGACTAGTTGATACTCAGAGTAGTGGGACTAGTTGATACTCAGAGTAGTGGGACTAGTTGATACTCAGAGTAGTGGGACTAGTTGATACTCAGAGTAGTGGGACTAGTTGATACTCAGATAGAGTAGTGGGACTAGTTGATACTCAGATAGAGTAGTGGGACTAGTTGATACTCAGATAGAGTAGTGGGTCTAGTTGATACTCAGATAGAGTAGTGGGACTAGTTGATACTCAGATAGAGTAGTGGGACTAGTTGATACTCAGAGTAGTGGGACTAGTTGATACTCAGAAAGAGTAGTGGGACTAGTTGATACTCAGAGTAGTGGGACTAGTTGATACTCAGAGTAGTGGGACTAGTTGATACTCAGACAGAGTAGTGGGACTAGTTGATACTCAGAGTAGTGGGACTAGTTGATACTCAGATAGAGTAGTGGGACTAGTTGATACTCAGATAGAGTAGTGGGACTAGTTGATACTCAGAGTAGTGGGACTAGTTGATACTCAGAGTAGTGGGACTAGCTGAAACTCAGATAGAGTAGTGGGACTAGTTGATACTCAGAGTAGTGGGACTAGTTGATACTCAGATAGAGTAGTGGGACTAGTTGATACTCAGAGTAGTGGGACTAGTTGATACTCAGATAGAGTAGTGGGACTAGTTGATACTCAGAGTAGTGGGACTAGTTGATACTCAGAGTAGTGGGACTAGTTGATACTCAGATAGAGTAGTGGGACTAGTTTATACTCAGATAGAGTAGTGGGACTAGTTGATACTCAGAGTAGTGGGACTAGTTGATACTCAGATAGAGTAGTGGGACTAGTTGATACTCAGATAGAGTAGTGTGACTAGTTGATACTCAGATAGAGTAGTGGGACTAGTTGATACTCAGATAGATTAGTGGGACTAGTTGATACTCAGATAGAATAGTGGGACTAGTTGATACTCAGATAGAGTAGTGGGACTAGTTGATACTCAGATAGAGTAGTGGGACTAGTTGATACTCAGAGTAGTGGGACTAGTTGATACTCAGATAGAGTAGTGGGACTAGTTGATACTCAGATAGAGTAGTGGGACTAGTTGATACTCAGAGTAGTGGGGCTAGTTGATACTCAGATAGAGTAGTGGGACTAGTTGATACTCAGAGTAGTGGGACTAGTTGATACTCAGAGTAGTGGGACTAGTTGATACTCAGAGTAGTGGGACTAGTTGATACTCAGAGTAGTGGGACTAGTTGATACTCAGATAGAGTAGTGGGACTAGTTGATACTCAGATAGAGTAGTGGGACTAGTTGATACTCAGATAGAGTAGTGGGACTAGTTGATACTCAGAGTAGTGGGACTAGTTGATACTCAGAGTAGTGGGACTAGTTGATACTCAGATAGAGTAGTGGGACTAGTTGATACTCAGAGTAGTGGGACTAGTTGATACTCAGATAGAGTAGTGGGACTAGTTGATACTCAGAGTAGTGGGGCTAGTTGATACTCAGATAGAGTAGTGGGACTAGTTGATACTCAGAGTAGTGGGACTAGTTGATACTCAGAGTAGTGGGACTAGTTGATACTCAGAGTAGTGGGACTAGTTGATACTCAGAGTAGTGGGACTAGTTGATACTCAGATAGAGTAGTGGGACTAGTTGATACTCAGATAGAGTAGTGGGACTAGTTGATACTCAGATAGAGTAGTGGGACTAGTTGATACTCAGATAGAGTAGTGGGACTAGTTGATACTCAGAGTAGTGGGACTAGTTGATACTCAGAGTAGTGGGACTAGTTGATACTCAGAGTAGTGGGACTAGTTGATACTCAGATAGAGTAGTGGGACTAGTTGATACTCAGATAGAGTAGTGGGACTAGTTGATACTCAGAGTAGTGGGACTAGTTGATACTCAGATAGAGTAGTGGGAATAGTTGATACTCAGATAGAGTAGTGGGAATAGTTGATACTCAGATAGAGTAGTGTGACTAGTTGATACTCAGATAGAGTAGTGGGAATAGTTGATACTCAGATAGAGTAGTGGGACTAGTTGATACTCAGATCGAGCAGTGGGTCTAGTTGATATTCAGATAGAGTAGTGGGACTAGTTGATACTCAGAGTAGTGGGACTAGTTGATACTCAGAGTAGTGGGATTAGTTGATACTCAGAGTAGTGAGACTAGTTGATACTCAGAGTAGTGGGACTAGTTGATACTCAGATAGAGTAGTGGGACTAGTTGATACTCAGATAGAGTAGTGGGACTAGTTGATACTCAGAGTAGTGGGACTAGTTGATACTCAGAGTAGTGGGACTAGTTGATACTCAGATAGAGTAGTGGGATTAGTTGATACTCAGAGTAGTGGGACTAGTTGATACTCAGATAGAGTAGTGGGACTAGTTGATACTCAGGTAGAGTAGTGGGACAAGTTGATACTTAGAGTAGTGGGACTAGTTGATACTCAGATAGAGTAGTGGGACTAGTTGATACTCAGAGTAGTGGGACTAGTTGATACTCAGAGTAGTGGGACTAGTTGATACTCAGAGTAGTGGGACTAGTTGATACTCAGAGTAGTGGGACTAGTTGATACTCAGATAGAGTAGTGGGACTAGTTGATACTCAGATAGAGTAGTGGGTCTAGTTGATACTCAGATAGAGTAGTGGGACTAGTTGATACTCAGATAGAGTAGTGGGACTAGTTGATACTCAGAGTAGTGGGACTAGTTGATACTCAGAAAGAGTAGTGGGACTAGTTGATACTCAGAGTAGTGGGACTAGTTGATACTCAGAGTAGTGGGACTAGTTGATACTCAGATAGAGTAGTGGGACTAGTTGATACTCAGAGTAGTGGGTCTAGTTGAAACTCAGATAGAGTAGTGGGACTAGTTGATACTCAGAGTAGTGGGACTAGTTGATACTCAGATAGAGTAGTGGGACTAGTTGATACTCAGATAGAGTAGTGGGACTAGTTGATACTCAGATCGATCAGTGGGACTAGTTGATACTCAGATAGAGTAGTGGGACTAGTTGATACTCAGATAGAGTAGTGGGACTAGTTGATACTCAGATCGATCAGTGGGACTAGTTGATACTCAGATAGAGTAGTGGGACTAGTTGATACTCAGATAGAGTAGTGGGACTAGTTGATACTCAGATAGAGTAGTGGGACTAGTTGATACTCAGAGTAGTTGGACTAGTTGATACTCAGATAGATCAGTGGGACTAGTTGATACTCAGATAGAGTAGTGGGACTAGTTGATACTCAGATCGATCAGTGGGACTAGTTGATACTCAGATAGAGTAGTGGGACTAGTTGATACTCAGATAGAGTAGTGGGACTAGTTGATACTCAGATAGAGTAGTGGGACTAGTTGATACTCAGAGTAGTTGGACTAGTTGATACTCAGATAGAGTAGTGGGACTAGTTGATACTCAGATCGATCAGTGGGACTAGTTGATACTAAGAGTAGTGGGACTAGTTGATACTCAGATAGAGTAGTGGGACTAGTTGATACTCAGAGTAGTGGGACTAGTTGATACTCAGATAGATTAGTGGGACTAGTTGATACTCAGATAGAGTAGTGGGACTAGTTGATACTCAGAGTAGTGGGACTAGTTGATACTCAGAGTAGTGGGACTAGTTGATACTCAGATAGAGTAGTGGGACTAGTTGATACTCAGAGTAGTGGGACTAGTTGATACTCTGATAGAGTAATGGGACTAGTTGATACTCAGATCGATCAGTGGGACTAGTTGATACTCAGATAGAGTAGTGGGACTAGTTGATACTCAGAGTAGTGGGACTAGTTGATACTCAGATAGAGTAGTGGGACTAGTTGATACTCAGAGTAGTGGGACTAGTTGATACTCAGATAGAGTAGGGGGACTAGTTGATAGTCAGAGTAGTGGGACTAGTTGATACTCAGAGTACTGGGGCTAGTTGATACTCAGATAGAGTAGTGGGACTAGTTGATACTCAGAGTAGTGGGACTAGTTGATACTCAGAGTAGTGGGACTAGTTGATACTCAGAGTAGTGGGACTAGTTGATACTCAGATAGAGTAGTGGGACTAGTTGATACTCAGAATAGTGGGACTAGTTGATACTCAGATAGAGTAGTGGGACTAGTTGATACTCAGATAGAGTAGTGGGACTAGTTGATACTCAGATAGAGTAGTGGGGCTAGTTGATACTCAGATAGAGTAGTGGGACTAGTTGATACTCAGAGTAGTGGGACTAGTTGATACTCAGATAGAGTAGTGGGACTAGTTGATACTCAGATAGAGTAGTGGGACTAGTTGATACTCAGATAGAGTAGTGGGACTAGTTGATACTCAGAGTAGTGGGACTAGTTGATACTCAGATAGAGTAGTGGGACTAGTTGATACTCAGAGTAGTGGGACTAGCTGATACTCAGATAGAGTTGTGGGACTAGTTGATACTCAGAGTAGTGGGACTAGTTGATACTCAGATAGAGTAGTGGGACTAGCTGATACTCAGATAGAGTAGTGGGACTAGTTGATACCCAGATAGAGTAGTGGGACTAGTTGATACTCAGAGTAGTGGGACTAGCTGATACTCAGCTAGAGTAGTGGGACTAGTTGATACTCAGAGTAGTGGGACTAGTTGATAATCAGATAGAGTAGTGGGACTAGCTGATACTCAGATAGAGTAGTGGGACTAGCTGATACTCAGATAGAGTAGTGGGACTAGTTGATACTCAGATAGAGTAGTGGGACTAGTTGATACTCAGAGTAGTGGGACTAGCTGATACTCAGATAGAGTAGTGGGACTAGTTGATACTCAGATAGAGTAGTGGGACTAGTTGATACTCAGAGTAGTGGGACTAGCTGATACTCAGATAGAGTAGTGGGACTAGTTGATACTCAGATAGAGTAGTGGGACTAGTTGATACTCAGATAGAGTAGTGGGACTAGTTGATACTCAGATAGAGTAGTGGGACTAGTTGATACTCAGATAGAGTAGTGGGACTAGTTGATACTCAGAGTAGTGGGACTAGCTGATACTCAGATAGAGTAGTGGGACTAGCTGATACTCAGATAGAGTAGTGGGACTAGTTGATACTCAGATAGAGTAGTGGGACTAGTTGATACTCAGAGTAGTGGGACTAGCTGATACTCAGATAGAGTAGTGGGACTAGTTGATACTCAGAGTAGTGGGACTAGTTGATACTCAGATAGAGTAGTGGGACTAGTTGATACTCAGATAGAGTAGTGGGACTAGTTGATACTCAGATAGAGTAGTGGGACTAGTTGATACTCAGAGTAGTGGGACTAGCTGATACTCAGATAGAGTAGTGGGGCTAGTTGATACTCAGATAGATTAGGGGGACTAGTTGATACTCAGATAGAGTAGTGGGACTAGTTGATACTCAGATCGATCAGTGGGACTAGTTGATACTAAGAGTAGTGGGACTAGTTGATACTCAGATAGAGTAGTGGGACTAGTTGAAACTCAGAGTAGTGGGACTAGTTGATACTCAGAGTAGTGGGACTAGTTGATACTCAGATAGAGTAGTGGGACTAGTTGATACTCAGATCGATCAGTGGGACTAGTTGATACTAAGAGTAGTGGGACTAGTTGATACTCAGATAGAGTAGTGGGACTAGTTGATACTCAGAGTAGTGGGACTAGTTGATACTCAGATAGAGTAGTGGGACTAGTTGATACTCAGATAGAGTAGTGGGACTAGTTGATACTCAGAGTAGTGGGACTAGTTGATACTCAGAGTAGTGGGACTAGTTGATACACAGATAGAGTAGTGGGACTAGTTGATACTCAGAGTAGTGGGACTAGTTGATACTCTGATAGAGTAATGGGACTAGTTGATACTCAGATCGATCAGTGGGACTAGTTGATACTCAGATAGAGTAGTGGGACAAGTTGATACTCAGATAGAGTAGTGGGACTAGTTGATACTCAGAGTAGTGGGACTAGTTGATACTCAGATAGAGTAGTGGGACAAGTTGATACTCAGAGTAGTGGGACTAGTTGATACTCTGATAGAGTAATGGGACTAGTTGATACTCAGATAGAGTAGTGGGACTAGTTGATACTCAGCGTAGTGGGACAAGTTGATACTCAGAGTAGTGGGACTAGTTGATACTCTGATAGAGTAATGGGACTAGTTGATACTCAGATAGAGTAGTGGGACTAGTTGATACTCAGCGTAGTGGGACTAGTTGATACTCAGAGTAGTGGGACTAGTTGATACTCAGATAGAGTAGTGGGACTAGTTGATACTCAGAGTAGTGGGACTAGTTGATACTCAGATAGAGTAGTGGGACTAGTTGATACTCAGCGTAGTGGGACTAGTTGATACTCAGCCTAGTGGGACTAGTTGATACTCAGAGTAGTGGGACTAGTTGATACTCAGATAGAGTAGTGGGAATAGTTGATACTCAGATAGAGTAGTGGGACTAGTTGATACTCAGATAGAGTAGTGGGACTAGTTGATACTCAGATAGAGTAGTGAGACTAGTTGATACTCAGATAGAGTAGTGGGACTAGTTGATACTCAGAGTAGTGGGACTAGTTGATACTCAGAGTAGTGGGACTAGTTGATACTCAGAGTATTGGGACTAGTTGATAATCAGATAGAGTAGTGGGACTAGTTGATACTCAGAGTAGTGGGACTAGTTGATACTCATATAGAGTAGTGGGGCTAGTTGATACTCAGAGTAGTGGGACTAGTTGATACTCAGATAGAGTAGTGGGACTAGTTGATACTCAGAGTAGTGGGACTAGTTGATACTCAGATAGAGTAGTGGGACTAGTTGATACCCAGATAGAGTAGTGGGACTAGTTGATACTCAGAGTAGTGGGACTAGTTGATACTCATATAGAGTAGTGGGGCTAGTTGATACTCAGAGTAGTGGGACTAGTTGATACTCAGATAGAGTAGTGGGACTAGTTGATACTCAGAGTAGTGGGACTAGTTGATACTCAGATAGAGTAGTGGGACTAGTTGATACTCAGAGTAGTGGGACTAGTTGATACTCATATAGAGTAGGGGGACTAGTTGATACTCAGCGTAGTGGGACTAGTTGATAATCAGATTAGTGGGACTAGTTGATACTCAGATAGAGTAGAGGGACTAGTTGATACTCAGATAGAGTAGTGGGACTAATTGATACTCAGATAGAGTAGGGGGACTAGTTGAAACTCAGAGTAGTGGGACTAGTTGATACTCAGAGTACTGGGGCTACTTGATACTCAGATAGAGTAGTGGGACTAGTTGATACTCAGAGTAGTGGGACTAGTTGATACTCAGAGTAGTGGGACTAGTTGATACTCAGAGTAGTGGGACTAGTTGATACTCAGATAGAGTAGTGGGACTAGTTGATACTCAGAGTAGTGGGACTAGTTGATACTCAGATAGAGTAGTGGGACTAGTTGATACTCAGATAGAGTAGTGGGACTAGCTGATACTCAGATAGAGTAGTGGGACTAGTTGATACCCAGATAGAGTAGTGGGACTAGTTGATACTCAGAGTAGTGGGACTAGCTGATACTCAGATAGAGTAGTGGGACTAGTTGATACTCAGAGTAGTGGGACTAGTTGATACTCAGATAGAGTAGTGGGACTAGTTGATACTCAGATAGAGTAGTGGGACTAGTTGATAGTCAGAGTAGTGGGACTAGTTGATACTCAGATAGAGTAGTGGGACTAGCTGATACTCAGATAGAGTAGTGGGACTAGTTGATACTCAGATAGAGTAGTGGGACTAGCTGATACTCAGATAGAGTAGTGGGACTAGTTGATACTCAGAGTAGTGGGACTAGTTGATACTCAGAGTAGTGGGACTAGTTGATACTCAGAGTAGTGGGACTAGTTGATACTCAGATAGAGTAGTGGGACTAGTTGATACTCAGATAGAGTAGTGGGACTAGTTGATACTCAGATAGAGTAGTGGGACTAGTTGATACTCAGAGTAGTGGGACTAGCTGATACTCAGATAGAGTAGTGGGGCTAGTTGATACTCAGATAGATTAGGGGGACTAGTTGATACTCAGATAGAGTAGTAGGACTAGTTGATACTCAGATAGAGTAGTGGGACTAGTTGATACTCAGAGTAGTTGGACTAGTTGATACTCAAATAGAGTAGTGGGACTAGTTGATACTCAGAGTAGTGGGACTAGTTGATACTCAGATAGAGTAGTGGGACAAGTTGATACTCAGAGTAGTGGAACTAGTTGATACTCTGATAGAGTAATGGGACTAGTTGATACTCAGATAGAGTAGTGGGACTAGTTGATACTCAGCGTAGTGGGACTAGTTGATACTCAAAGTAGTGGGACTAGTTGATACTCAGATAGAGTAGTGGGACTAGTTGATACTCAGAGTAGTGGGACTAGTTGATACTCAGATAGAGTAGTGGGACTAGTTGATACTCAGCGTAGTGGGACTAGTTGATACTCAGCCTAGTGGGACTAGTTGATACTCAGAGTAGTGGGACTAGTTGATACTCAGATAGAGTAGTGGGAATAGTTGATACTCAGATAGAGTAGTGGGACTAGTTGATACTCAGATAGAGTAGTGGGACTAGTTGATACTCAGATAGAGTAGTGAGACTAGTTGATACTCAGATAGAGTAGTGGGACTAGTTGATACTCAGAGTAGTGGGACTAGTTGATACTCAGAGTAGTGGGACTAGTTGATACTCAGAGTAGTGGGACTAGTTGATAATCAGATAGAGTAGTGGGACTAGTTGATACTCAGAGTAGTGGGACTAGTTGATACTCATATAGAGTAGTGGGGCTAGTTGATACTCAGATAGAGTAGTGGGACTAGTTGATACTCAGATCGATCAGTGGGACTAGTTGATACTAAGAGTAGTGGGACTAGTTGATACTCAGATAGAGTAGTGGGACTAGTTGAAACTCAGAGTAGTGGGACTAGTTGATACTCAGAGTAGTGGGACTAGTTGATACTCAGATAGAGTAGTGGGACTAGTTGATACTCAGATCGATCAGTGGGACTAGTTGATACTAAGAGTAGTGGGACTAGTTGATACTCAGATAGAGTAGTGGGACTAGTTGATACTCAGAGTAGTGGGACTAGCTAATACTCAGATAGAGTAGTGGGACTAGTTGATACTCAGATAGAGTAGTGGGACTAGTTGATACTCAGAGTAGTGGGACTAGTTGATACTCAGAGTAGTGGGACTAGTTGATACACAGATAGAGTAGTGGGACTAGTTGATACTCAGAGTAGTGGGACTAGTTGATACTCTGATAGAGTAATGGGACTAGTTGATACTCAGATCGATCAGTGGGACTAGTTGATACTCAGATAGAGTAGTGGGACAAGTTGATACTCAGATAGAGTAGTGGGACTAGTTGATACTCAGAGTAGTGGGACTAGTTGATACTCAGATAGAGTAGTGGGACAAGTTGATACTCAGAGTAGTGGGACTAGTTGATACTCTGATAGAGTAATGGGACTAGTTGATACTCAGATAGAGTAGTGGGACTAGTTGATACTCAGAGTAGTGGGACTAGTTGATACTCAGATAGAGTAGTGGGACTAGTTGATACTCAGAGTAGTGGGACTAGTTGATACTCAGATAGAGTAGTGGGACTAGTTGATACTCAGCGTAGTGGGACTAGTTGATACTCAGCCTAGTGGGACTAGTTGATACTCAGAGTAGTGGGACTAGTTGATACTCAGATAGAGTAGTGGGAATAGTTGATACTCAGATAGAGTAGTGGGACTAGTTGATACTCAGATAGAGTAGTGGGACTAGTTGATACTCAGATAGAGTAGTGAGACTAGTTGATACTCAGATAGAGTAGTGGGACTAGTTGATACTCAGAGTAGTGGGACTAGTTGATACTCAGAGTAGTGGGACTAGTTGATACTCAGAGTATTGGGACTAGTTGATAATCAGATAGAGTAGTGGGACTAGTTGATACTCAGAGTAGTGGGACTAGTTGATACTCATATAGAGTAGTGGGGCTAGTTGATACTCAGAGTAGTGGGACTAGTTGATACTCAGATAGAGTAGTGGGACTAGTTGATACTCAGAGTAGTGGGACTAGTTGATACTCAGATAGAGTAGTGGGACTAGTTGATACCCAGATAGAGTAGTGGGACTAGTTGATACTCAGAGTAGTGGGACTAGTTGATACTCATATAGAGTAGTGGGGCTAGTTGATACTCAGAGTAGTGGGACTAGTTGATACTCAGATAGAGTAGTGGGACTAGTTGATACTCAGAGTAGTGGGACTAGTTGATACTCAGATAGAGTAGTGGGACTAGTTGATACTCAGAGTAGTGGGACTAGTTGATACTCATATAGAGTAGGGGGACTAGTTGATACTCAGCGTAGTGGGACTAGTTGATAATCAGATTAGTGGGACTAGTTGATACTCAGATAGAGTAGAGGGACTAGTTGATACTCAGATAGAGTAGTGGGACTAATTGATACTCAGATAGAGTAGGGGGACTAGTTGATACTCAGAGTAGTGGGACTAGTTGATACTCAGAGTACTGGGGCTACTTGATACTCAGATAGAGTAGTGGGACTAGTTGATACTCAGAGTAGTGGGACTAGTTGATACTCAGAGTAGTGGGACTAGTTGATACTCAGAGTAGTGGGACTAGTTGATACTCAGATAGAGTAGTGGGACTAGTTGATACTCAGAGTAGTGGGACTAGTTGATACTCAGATAGAGTAGTGGGACTAGTTGATACTCAGATAGAGTAGTGGGACTAGCTGATACTCAGATAGAGTAGTGGGACTAGTTGATACCCAGATAGAGTAGTGGGACTAGTTGATACTCAGAGTAGTGGGACTAGCTGATACTCAGATAGAGTAGTGGGACTAGTTGATACTCAGAGTAGTGGGACTAGTTGATACTCAGATAGAGTAGTGGGACTAGTTGATACTCAGATAGAGTAGTGGGACTAGTTGATAGTCAGAGTAGTGGGACTAGTTGATACTCAGATAGAGTAGTGGGACTAGCTGATACTCAGATAGAGTAGTGGGACTAGTTGATACTCAGATAGAGTAGTGGGACTAGCTGATACTCAGATAGAGTAGTGGGACTAGTTGATACTCAGAGTAGTGGGACTAGTTGATACTCAGAGTAGTGGGACTAGTTGATACTCAGAGTAGTGGGACTAGTTGATACTCAGATAGAGTAGTGGGACTAGTTGATACTCAGATAGAGTAGTGGGACTAGTTGATACTCAGATAGAGTAGTGGGACTAGTTGATACTCAGAGTAGTGGGACTAGCTGATACTCAGATAGAGTAGTGGGGCTAGTTGATACTCAGATAGATTAGGGGGACTAGTTGATACTCAGATAGAGTAGTAGGACTAGTTGATACTCAGATAGAGTAGTGGGACTAGTTGATACTCAGAGTAGTTGGACTAGTTGATACTCAAATAGAGTAGTGGGACTAGTTGATACTCAGAGTAGTGGGACTAGTTGATACTCAGATAGAGTAGTGGGACAAGTTGATACTCAGAGTAGTGGAACTAGTTGATACTCTGATAGAGTAATGGGACTAGTTGATACTCAGATAGAGTAGTGGGACTAGTTGATACTCAGCGTAGTGGGACTAGTTGATACTCAAAGTAGTGGGACTAGTTGATACTCAGATAGAGTAGTGGGACTAGTTGATACTCAGAGTAGTGGGACTAGTTGATACTCAGATAGAGTAGTGGGACTAGTTGATACTCAGCGTAGTGGGACTAGTTGATACTCAGCCTAGTGGGACTAGTTGATACTCAGAGTAGTGGGACTAGTTGATACTCAGATAGAGTAGTGGGAATAGTTGATACTCAGATAGAGTAGTGGGACTAGTTGATACTCAGATAGAGTAGTGGGACTAGTTGATACTCAGATAGAGTAGTGAGACTAGTTGATACTCAGATAGAGTAGTGGGACTAGTTGATACTCAGAGTAGTGGGACTAGTTGATACTCAGAGTAGTGGGACTAGTTGATACTCAGAGTAGTGGGACTAGTTGATAATCAGATAGAGTAGTGGGACTAGTTGATACTCAGAGTAGTGGGACTAGTTGATACTCATATAGAGTAGTGGGGCTAGTTGATACTCAGAGTAGTGGGACTAGTTGATACTCAGATAGAGTAGTGGGACTAGTTGATACTCAGAGTAGTGGGACTAGTTGATACTCAGATAGAGTAGTGGGACTAGTTGATACCCAGATAGAGTAGTGGGACTAGTTGATACTCAGAGTAGTGGGACTAGTTGATACTCAGATAGAGTAGTGGGACTAGTTGATACTCAGGTAGAGTAGTGGGACTAGTTGATACTCAGAGTAGTGGGACTAGTTGATACTCAGATAGAGTAGTGGGACTAGTTGATTCTCAGAGTAGTGGGACTAGCTGATACTCAGATAGAGTTGTGGGACTAGTTGATACTCAGAGTAGTGGGACTAGTTGATACTCAGATAGAGTAGTGGGACTAGCTGATACTCAGATAGAGTAGTGGGACTAGTTGATACCCAGATAGAGTAGTGGGACTAGTTGATACTCAGAGTAGTGGGACTAGCTGATACTCAGATAGAGTAGTGGGACTAGTTGATACTCAGAGTAGTGGGACTAGTTGATACTCAGATAGAGTAGTGGGACTAGCTGATACTCAGATAGAGTAGTGGGACTAGTTGATAGTCAGAGTAGTGGGACTAGTTGATACTCAGATAGAGTAGTGGGACTAGCTGATACTCAGATAGAGTAGTGGGACTAGTTGATACTCAGATAGAGTAGTGGGACTAGTTGATACTCAGAGTAGTGGGACTAGCTGATACTCAGATAGAGGTGGGACTAGTTGATACTCAGAGTAGTGGGACTAGTTGATACTCAGATAGAGTAGTGGGACTAGTTGATACTCAGATAGAGTAGTGGGACTAGTTGATACTCAGATAGAGTAGTGGGACTAGTTGATACTCAGAGTAGTGGGACTAGCTGATACTCAGATAGAGTAGTGGGACTAGTTGATACTCAGAGTAGTGGGACTAGTTGATACTCAGATAGAGTAGTGGGACTAGTTGATACCCAGATAGAGTAGTGGGACTAGTTGATACTCAGAGTAGTGGGACTAGTTGATACTCATATAGAGTAGTGGGGCTAGTTGATACTCAGAGTAGTGGGACTAGTTGATACTCAGATAGAGTAGTGGGACTAGTTGATACTCAGAGTAGTGGGACTAGTTGATACTCAGATAGAGTAGTGGGACTAGTTGATACTCAGAGTAGTGGGACTAGTTGATACTCATATAGAGTAGGGGGACTAGTTGATACTCAGCGTAGTGGCACAAGTTGATACTCAGAGTAGTGGGACTAGTTGATACTCTGATAGAGTAATGGGACTAGTTGATACTCAGATAGAGTAGTGGGACTAGTTGATACTCAGCGTAGTGGGACTAGTTGATACTCAGAGTAGTGGGACTAGTTGATACTCAGATAGAGTAGTGGGACTAGTTGATACTCAGAGTAGTGGGACTAGTTGATACTCAGATAGAGTAGTGGGACTAGTTGATACTCAGCGTAGTGGGACTAGTTGATACTCAGCCTAGTGGGACTAGTTGATACTCAGAGTAGTGGGACTAGTTGATACTCAGATAGAGTAGTGGGAATAGTTGATACTCAGATAGAGTAGTGGGACTAGTTGATACTCAGATAGAGTAGTGGGACTAGTTGATACTCAGATAGAGTAGTGAGACTAGTTGATACTCAGATAGAGTAGTCGGACTAGTTGATACTCAGAGTAGTGGGACTAGTTGATACTCAGAGTAGTGGGACTAGTTGATACTCAGAGTAGTGGGACTAGTTGATACTCAGATAGAGTAGTGGGACTAGTTGATACTCAGAGTAGTGGGACTAGTTGATACTCAGATAGAGTAGTGGGACTAGTTGATACTCAGATAGAGTAGTGGGACTAGCTGATACTCAGATAGAGTAGTGGGACTAGTTGATACCCAGATAGAGTAGTGGGACTAGTTGATACTCAGAGTAGTGGGACTAGCTGATACTCAGATAGAGTAGTGGGACTAGTTGATACTCAGAGTAGTGGGACTAGTTGATACTCAGATAGAGTAGTGGGACTAGTTGATACTCAGATAGAGTAGTGGGACTAGTTGATAGTCAGAGTAGTGGGACTAGTTGATACTCAGATAGAGTAGTGGGACTAGCTGATACTCAGATAGAGTAGTGGGACTAGTTGATACTCAGATAGAGTAGTGGGACTAGCTGATACTCAGATAGAGTAGTGGGACTAGTTGATACTCAGAGTAGTGGGACTAGTTGATACTCAGAGTAGTGGGACTAGTTGATACTCAGAGTAGTGGGACTAGTTGATACTCAGATAGAGTAGTGGGACTAGTTGATACTCAGATAGAGTAGTGGGACTAGTTGATACTCAGATAGAGTAGTGGGACTAGTTGATACTCAGAGTAGTGGGACTAGCTGATACTCAGATAGAGTAGTGGGGCTAGTTGATACTCAGATAGATTAGGGGGACTAGTTGATACTCAGATAGAGTAGTAGGACTAGTTGATACTCAGATAGAGTAGTGGGACTAGTTGATACTCAGAGTAGTTGGACTAGTTGATACTCAAATAGAGTAGTGGGACTAGTTGATACTCAGAGTAGTGGGACTAGTTGATACTCAGATAGAGTAGTGGGACAAGTTGATACTCAGAGTAGTGGAACTAGTTGATACTCTGATAGAGTAATGGGACTAGTTGATACTCAGATAGAGTAGTGGGACTAGTTGATACTCAGCGTAGTGGGACTAGTTGATACTCAAAGTAGTGGGACTAGTTGATACTCAGATAGAGTAGTGGGACTAGTTGATACTCAGAGTAGTGGGACTAGTTGATACTCAGATAGAGTAGTGGGACTAGTTGATACTCAGCGTAGTGGGACTAGTTGATACTCAGCCTAGTGGGACTAGTTGATACTCAGAGTAGTGGGACTAGTTGATACTCAGATAGAGTAGTGGGAATAGTTGATACTCAGATAGAGTAGTGGGACTAGTTGATACTCAGATAGAGTAGTGGGACTAGTTGATACTCAGATAGAGTAGTGAGACTAGTTGATACTCAGATAGAGTAGTGGGACTAGTTGATACTCAGAGTAGTGGGACTAGTTGATACTCAGAGTAGTGGGACTAGTTGATACTCAGAGTAGTGGGACTAGTTGATAATCAGATAGAGTAGTGGGACTAGTTGATACTCAGAGTAGTGGGACTAGTTGATACTCATATAGAGTAGTGGGGCTAGTTGATACTCAGATAGAGTAGTGGGACTAGTTGATACTCAGATCGATCAGTGGGACTAGTTGATACTAAGAGTAGTGGGACTAGTTGATACTCAGATAGAGTAGTGGGACTAGTTGAAACTCAGAGTAGTGGGACTAGTTGATACTCAGAGTAGTGGGACTAGTTGATACTCAGATAGAGTAGTGGGACTAGTTGATACTCAGATCGATCAGTGGGACTAGTTGATACTAAGAGTAGTGGGACTAGTTGATACTCAGATAGAGTAGTGGGACTAGTTGATACTCAGAGTAGTGGGACTAGTTGATACTCAGATAGAGTAGTGGGACTAGTTGATACTCAGATAGAGTAGTGGGACTAGTTGATACTCAGAGTAGTGGGACTAGTTGATACTCAGAGTAGTGGGACTAGTTGATACACAGATAGAGTAGTGGGACTAGTTGATACTCAGAGTAGTGGGACTAGTTGATACTCTGATAGAGTAATGGGACTAGTTGATACTCAGATCGATCAGTGGGACTAGTTGATACTCAGATAGAGTAGTGGGACAAGTTGATACTCAGATAGAGTAGTGGGACTAGTTGATACTCAGAGTAGTGGGACTAGTTGATACTCAGATAGAGTAGTGGGACAAGTTGATACTCAGAGTAGTGGGACTAGTTGATACTCAGCGTAGTGGGACAAGTTGATACTCAGAGTAGTGGGACTAGTTGATACTCTGATAGAGTAATGGGACTAGTTGATACTCAGATAGAGTAGTGGGACTAGTTGATACTCAGCGTAGTGGGACTAGTTGATACTCAGAGTAGTGGGACTAGTTGATACTCAGATAGAGTAGTGGGACTAGTTGATACTCAGAGTAGTGGGACTAGTTGATACTCAGATAGAGTAGTGGGACTAGTTGATACTCAGCGTAGTGGGACTAGTTGATACTCAGCCTAGTGGGACTAGTTGATACTCAGAGTAGTGGGACTAGTTGATACTCAGATAGAGTAGTGGGAATAGTTGATACTCAGATAGAGTAGTGGGACTAGTTGATACTCAGATAGAGTAGTGGGACTAGTTGATACTCAGATAGAGTAGTGAGACTAGTTGATACTCAGATAGAGTAGTGGGACTAGTTGATACTCAGAGTAGTGGGACTAGTTGATACTCAGAGTAGTGGGACTAGTTGATACTCAGAGTATTGGGACTAGTTGATAATCAGATAGAGTAGTGGGACTAGTTGATACTCAGAGTAGTGGGACTAGTTGATACTCATATAGAGTAGTGGGGCTAGTTGATACTCAGAGTAGTGGGACTAGTTGATACTCAGATAGAGTAGTGGGACTAGTTGATACTCAGAGTAGTGGGACTAGTTGATACTCAGATAGAGTAGTGGGACTAGTTGATACCCAGATAGAGTAGTGGGACTAGTTGATACTCAGAGTAGTGGGACTAGTTGATACTCATATAGAGTAGTGGGGCTAGTTGATACTCAGAGTAGTGGGACTAGTTGATACTCAGATAGAGTAGTGGGACTAGTTGATACTCAGAGTAGTGGGACTAGTTGATACTCAGATAGAGTAGTGGGACTAGTTGATACTCAGAGTAGTGGGACTAGTTGATACTCATATAGAGTAGGGGGACTAGTTGATACTCAGCGTAGTGGGACTAGTTGATAATCAGATTAGTGGGACTAGTTGATACTCAGATAGAGTAGAGGGACTAGTTGATACTCAGATAGAGTAGTGGGACTAATTGATACTCAGATAGAGTAGGGGGACTAGTTGATACTCAGAGTAGTGGGACTAGTTGATACTCAGAGTACTGGGGCTACTTGATACTCAGATAGAGTAGTGGGACTAGTTGATACTCAGAGTAGTGGGACTAGTTGATACTCAGAGTAGTGGGACTAGTTGATACTCAGAGTAGTGGGACTAGTTGATACTCAGATAGAGTAGTGGGACTAGTTGATACTCAGAGTAGTGGGACTAGTTGATACTCAGATAGAGTAGTGGGACTAGTTGATACTCAGATAGAGTAGTGGGACTAGCTGATACTCAGATAGAGTAGTGGGACTAGTTGATACCCAGATAGAGTAGTGGGACTAGTTGATACTCAGAGTAGTGGGACTAGCTGATACTCAGATAGAGTAGTGGGACTAGTTGATACTCAGAGTAGTGGGACTAGTTGATACTCAGATAGAGTAGTGGGACTAGTTGATACTCAGATAGAGTAGTGGGACTAGTTGATAGTCAGAGTAGTGGGACTAGTTGATACTCAGATAGAGTAGTGGGACTAGCTGATACTCAGATAGAGTAGTGGGACTAGTTGATACTCAGATAGAGTAGTGGGACTAGCTGATACTCAGATAGAGTAGTGGGACTAGTTGATACTCAGAGTAGTGGGACTAGTTGATACTCAGAGTAGTGGGACTAGTTGATACTCAGAGTAGTGGGACTAGTTGATACTCAGATAGAGTAGTGGGACTAGTTGATACTCAGATAGAGTAGTGGGACTAGTTGATACTCAGATAGAGTAGTGGGACTAGTTGATACTCAGAGTAGTGGGACTAGCTGATACTCAGATAGAGTAGTGGGGCTAGTTGATACTCAGATAGATTAGGGGGACTAGTTGATACTCAGATAGAGTAGTAGGACTAGTTGATACTCAGATAGAGTAGTGGGACTAGTTGATACTCAGAGTAGTTGGACTAGTTGATACTCAAATAGAGTAGTGGGACTAGTTGATACTCAGAGTAGTGGGACTAGTTGATACTCAGATAGAGTAGTGGGACAAGTTGATACTCAGAGTAGTGGAACTAGTTGATACTCTGATAGAGTAATGGGACTAGTTGATACTCAGATAGAGTAGTGGGACTAGTTGATACTCAGCGTAGTGGGACTAGTTGATACTCAAAGTAGTGGGACTAGTTGATACTCAGATAGAGTAGTGGGACTAGTTGATACTCAGAGTAGTGGGACTAGTTGATACTCAGATAGAGTATTGGGACTAGTTGATACTCAGCGTAGTGGGACTAGTTGATACTCAGCCTAGTGGGACTAGTTGATACTCAGAGTAGTGGGACTAGTTGATACTCAGATAGAGTAGTGGGAATAGTTGATACTCAGATAGAGCAGTGGGACTAGTTGATACTCAGATAGAGTAGTGGGACTAGTTGATACTCAGATAGAGTAGTGAGACTAGTTGATACTCAGATAGAGTAGTGGGACTAGTTGATACTCAGAGTAGTGGGACTAGTTGATACTCAGAGTAGTGGGACTAGTTGATACTCAGAGTAGTGGGACTAGTTGATAATCAGATAGAGTAGTGGGACTAGTTGATACTCAGAGTAGTGGGACTAGTTGATACTCATATAGAGTAGTGGGGCTAGTTGATACTCAGAGTAGTGGGACTAGTTGATACTCAGATAGAGTAGTGGGACTAGTTGATACTCAGAGTAGTGGGACTAGTTGATACTCAGATAGAGTAGTGGGACTAGTTGATACCCAGATAGAGTAGTGGGACTAGTTGATACTCAGAGTAGTGGGACTAGTTGATACTCAGATAGAGTAGTGGGACTAGTTGATACTCAGGTAGAGTAGTGGGACTAGTTGATACTCAGAGTAGTGGGACTAGTTGATACTCAGATAGAGTAGTGGGACTAGTTGATACTCAGAGTAGTGGGACTAGCTGATACTCAGATAGAGTTGTGGGACTAGTTGATACTCAGAGTAGTGGGACTAGTTGATACTCAGATAGAGTAGTGGGACTAGCTGATACTCAGATAGAGTAGTGGGACTAGTTGATACCCAGATAGAGTAGTGGGACTAGTTGATACTCAGAGTAGTGGGACTAGCTGATACTCAGATAGAGTAGTGGGACTAGTTGATACTCAGAGTAGTGGGACTAGTTGATACTCAGATAGAGTAGTGGGACTAGCTGATACTCAGATAGAGTAGTGGGACTAGTTGATAGTCAGAGTAGTGGGACTAGTTGATACTCAGATAGAGTAGTGGGACTAGCTGATACTCAGATAGAGTAGTGGGACTAGTTGATACTCAGATAGAGTAGTGGGACTAGTTGATACTCAGAGTAGTGGGACTAGCTGATACTCAGATAGAGGTGGGACTAGTTGATACTCAGAGTAGTGGGACTAGTTGATACTCAGATAGAGTAGTGGGACTAGTTGATACTCAGATAGAGTAGTGGGACTAGTTGATACTCAGATAGAGTAGTGGGACTAGTTGATACTCAGAGTAGTGGGACTAGCTGATACTCAGATAGAGTAGTGGGGCTAGTTGATACTCAGATAGATTAGGGGGACTAGTTGATACTCAGATAGAGTAGTAGGACTAGTTGATACTCTGATAGAGTAATGGGACTAGTTGATACTCAGATAGAGTAGTGGGACTAGTTGATACTCAGCGTAGTGGCACAAGTTGATACTCAGAGTAGTGGGACTAGTTGATACTCTGATAGAGTAATGGGACTAGTTGATACTCAGATAGAGTAGTGGGACTAGTTGATACTCAGCGTAGTGGGACTAGTTGATACTCAGAGTAGTGGGACTAGTTGATACTCAGATAGAGTAGTGGGACTAGTTGATACTCAGAGTAGTGGGACTAGTTGATACTCAGATAGAGTAGTGGGACTAGTTGATACTCAGCGTAGTGGGACTAGTTGATACTCAGCCTAGTGGGACTAGTTGATACTCAGAGTAGTGGGACTAGTTGATACTCAGATAGAGTAGTGGGAATAGTTGATACTCAGATAGAGTAGTGGGACTAGTTGATACTCAGATAGAGTAGTGGGACTAGTTGATACTCAGATAGAGTAGTGAGACTAGTTGATACTCAGATAGAGTAGTGGGACTAGTTGATACTCAGAGTAGTGGGACTAGTTGATACTCAGATAGAGTAGTGGGACTAGTTGATACTCAGAGTAGTGGGACTAGTTGATACTCAGATAGAGTAGTGGGACTAGTTGATACTCAGATAGAGTAGTGGGACTAGTTGATACTCAGCCTAGTGGGACTAGTTGATACTCAGAGTAGTGGGACTAGTTGATACTCAGATAGAGTAGTGGGACTAGTTGATACTCAGATAGAGTAGTGGGACTAGTTGATACTCAGATAGAGTAGTGGGACTAGTTGATACTCAGATAGAGTAGTGAGACTAGTTGATACTCAGATAGAGTAGTGGGACTAGTTGATACTCAGAGTAGTGGGACTAGTTGATACTCAGAGTAGTGGGACTAGTTGATACTCAGAGTAGTGGGACTAGTTGATAATCAGATAGAGTAGTGGGACTAGTTGATACTCAGAGTAGTGGGACTAGTTGATACTCATATAGAGTAGTGGGGCTAGTTGATACTCAGAGTAGTGGGACTAGTTGATACTCAGATAGAGTAGTGGGACTAGTTGATACTCAGAGTAGTGGGACTAGTTGATACTCAGATAGAGTAGTGGGACTAGTTGATACCCAGATAGAGTAGTGGGACTAGTTGTTACTCAGAGTAGTGGGACTAGTTGATACTCATATAGAGTAGTGGGGCTAGTTGATACTCAGAGTAGTGGGACTAGTTGATACTCAGATAGAGTAGTGGGACTAGTTGATACTCAGAGTAGTGGGACTAGTTGATACTCAGATAGAGTAGTGGGACTAGTTGATACTCAGAGTAGTGGGACTAGTTGATACTCATATAGAGTAGGGGGACTAGTTGATACTCAGCGTAGTGGGACTAGTTGATCATCAGATTAGTGGGACTAGTTGATACTCAGATAGAGTAGAGGGACTAGTTGATACTCAGATAGAGTAGTGGGACTAATTGATACTCAGATAGAGTAGGGGGACTAGTTGATACTCAGAGTAGTGGGACTAGTTGATACTCAGAGTACTGGGGCTAGTTGATACTCAGATAGAGTAGTGGGACTAGTTGATACTCAGAGTAGTGGGACTAGTTGATACTCAGAGTAGTGGGACTAGTTGATACTCAGAGTAGTGGGACTAGTTGATACTCAGATAGAGTAGTGGGACTAGTTGATACTCAGAGTAGTGGGACTAGTTGATACTCAGATAGAGTAGTGGGACTAGTTGATACTCAGATAGAGTAGTGGGACTAGTTGATACTCAGATAGAGTAGTTGGGCTAGTTTATACTCAGATAGAGTAGTGGGACTAGTTGATACTCAGAGTAGTGGGACTAGTTGATACTCAGATAGAGTAGTGGGACTAGTTGATACTCAGATAGAGTAGTGGGACTAGTTGATACTCAGATAGAGTAGTGGGACTAGTTGATACTCAGAGTAGTGGGACTAGTTGATACTCAGACAGAGTAGTGGGACTAGTTGATACTCAGAGTAGTGGGACTAGCTGATACTCAGATAGAGTTGTGGGACTAGTTGATACTCAGAGTAGTGGGACTAGTTGATACTCAGATAGAGTAGTGGGACTAGCTGATACTCAGATAGAGTAGTGGGACTAGTTGATACCCAGATAGAGTAGTGGGACTAGTTGATACTCAGAGTAGTGGGACTAGCTGATACTCAGATAGAGTAGTGGGACTAGTTGATACTCAGAGTAGTGGGACTAGTTGATACTCAGATAGAGTAGTGGGACTAGCTGATACTCAGATAGAGTAGTGGGACTAGTTGATAGTCAGAGTAGTGGGACTAGTTGATACTCAGATAGAGTAGTGGGACTAGCTGATACTCAGATAGAGTAGTGGGACTAGTTGATACTCAGATAGAGTAGTGGGACTAGTTGATACTCAGAGTAGTGGGACAAGTTGATACTCAGAGTAGTGGGACTAGTTGATACTCTGATAGAGTAATGGGACTAGTTGATACTCAGATAGAGTAGTGGGACTAGTTGATACTCAGCGTAGTGGGACTAGTTGATACTCAGAGTAGTGGGACTAGTTGATACTCAGATAGAGTAGTGGGACTAGTTGATACTCAGAGTAGTGGGACTAGTTGATACTCAGATAGAGTAGTGGGACTAGTTGATACTCAGCGTAGTGGGACTAGTTGAT
This sequence comes from Salvelinus fontinalis, assembly GCF_029448725.1. NCBI lineage: Eukaryota > Metazoa > Chordata > Actinopteri > Salmoniformes > Salmonidae > Salvelinus > Salvelinus fontinalis. The sequence goes on from NC_074675.1 coordinate 56,917,325, forward strand.
ACTCAGCCTAGTGGGACTAGTTGATACTCAGAGTAGTGGGACTAGTTGATACTCAGATAGAGTAGTGGGAATAGTTGATACTCAGATAGAGTAGTGGGACTAGTTGATACTCAGATAGAGTAGTGGGACTAGTTGATACTCAGATAGAGTAGTGAGACTAGTTGATACTCAGATAGAGTAGTGGGACTAGTTGATACTCAGAGTAGTGGGACTAGTTGATACTCAGATAGAGTAGTGGGACTAGTTGATACTCAGAGTAGTGGGACTAGTTGATACTCAGATAGAGTAGTGGGACTAGTTGATACTCAGCGTAGTGGGACTAGTTGATACTCAGCCTAGTGGGACTAGTTGATACTCAGAGTAGTGGGACTAGTTGATACTCAGATAGAGTAGTGGGACTAGTTGATACTCAGATAGAGTAGTGGGACTAGTTGATACTCAGATAGAGTAGTGGGACTAGTTGATACTCAGATAGAGTAGTGAGACTAGTTGATACTCAGATAGAGTAGTGGGACTAGTTGATACTCAGAGTAGTGGGACTAGTTGATACTCAGAGTAGTGGGACTAGTTGATACTCAGAGTAGTGGGACTAGTTGATAATCAGATAGAGTAGTGGGACTAGTTGATACTCAGAGTAGTGGGACTAGTTGATACTCATATAGAGTAGTGGGGCTAGTTGATACTCAGAGTAGTGGGACTAGTTGATACTCAGATAGAGTAGTGGGACTAGTTGATACTCAGAGTAGTGGGACTAGTTGATACTCAGATAGAGTAGTGGGACTAGTTGATACCCAGATAGAGTAGTGGGACTAGTTGATACTCAGAGTAGTGGGACTAGTTGATACTCATATAGAGTAGTGGGGCTAGTTGATACTCAGAGTAGTGGGACTAGTTGATACTCAGATAGAGTAGTGGGACTAGTTGATACTCAGAGTAGTGGGACTAGTTGATACTCAGATAGAGTAGTGGGACTAGTTGATACTCAGAGTAGTGGGACTAGTTGATACTCATATAGAGTAGGGGGACTAGTTGATACTCAGCGTAGTGGGACTAGTTGATAATCAGATTAGTGGGACTAGTTGATACTCAGATAGAGTAGAGGGACTAGTTGATACTCAGATAGAGTAGTGGGACTAATTGATACTCAGATAGAGTAGGGGGACTAGTTGATACTCAGAGTAGTGGGACTAGTTGATACTCAGAGTACTGGGGCTAGTTGATACTCAGATAGAGTAGTGGGACTAGTTGATACTCAGAGTAGTGGGACTAGTTGATACTCAGAGTAGTGGGACTAGTTGATACTCAGAGTAGTGGGACTAGTTGATACTCAGATAGAGTAGTGGGACTAGTTGATACTCAGAGTAGTGGGACTAGTTGATACTCAGATAGAGTAGTGGGACTAGTTGATACTCAGATAGAGTAGTGGGACTAGTTGATACTCAGATAGAGTAGTTGGGCTAGTTTATACTCAGATAGAGTAGTGGGACTAGTTGATACTCAGAGTAGTGGGACTAGTTGATACTCAGATAGAGTAGTGGGACTAGTTGATACTCAGATAGAGTAGTGGGACTAGTTGATACTCAGATAGAGTAGTGGGACTAGTTGATACTCAGAGTAGTGGGACTAGTTGATACTCAGATAGAGTAGTGGGACTAGTTGATACTCAGAGTAGTGGGACTAGCTGATACTCAGATAGAGTTGTGGGACTAGCTGATACTCAGAGTAGTGGGACTAGTTGATACTCAGATAGAGTAGTGGGACTAGCTGATACTCAGATAGAGTAGTGGGACTAGTTGATACTCAGATAGAGTAGTGGGACTAGTTGATACTCAGAGTAGTGGGACAAGTTGATACTCAGAGTAGTGGGACTAGTTGATACTCTGATAGAGTAATGGGACTAGTTGATACTCAGATAGAGTAGTGGGACTAGTTGATACTCAGCGTAGTGGGACTAGTTGATACTCAGAGTAGTGGGACTAGTTGATACTCAGATAGAGTAGTGGGACTAGTTGATACTCAGCGTAGTGGGACTAGTTGATACTCAGCCTAGTGGGACTAGTTGATACTCAGAGTAGTGGGACTAGTTGATACTCAGATAGAGTAGTGGGAATAGTTGATACTCAGATAGAGTAGTGGGACTAGTTGATACTCAGATAGAGTAGTGGGACTAGTTGATACTCAGATAGAGTAGTGAAACTAGTTGATACTCAGATAGAGTAGTGGGACTAGTTGATACTCAGAGTAGTGGGACTAGTTGATACTCAGATAGAGTAGTGGGACTAGTTGATACTCAGAGTAGTGGGACTAGTTGATACTCAGATAGAGTAGTGGGACTAGTTGATACTCAGCGTAGTGGGACTAGTTGATACTCAGCCTAGTGGGACTAGTTGATACTCAGAGTAGTGGGACTAGTTGATACTCAGATAGAGTAGTGGGACTAGTTGATACTCAGATAGAGTAGTGGGACTAGTTGATACTCAGATAGAGTAGTGGGACTAGTTGATACTCAGATAGAGTAGTGAGACTAGTTGATACTCAGATAGAGTAGTGGGACTAGTTGATACTCAGAGTAGTGGGACTAGTTGATACTCAGATAGAGTAGTGGGACTAGCTGATACTCAGATAGAGTAGTGGGACTAGTTGATACTCAGATAGAGTAGTGGGACTAGTTGATACTCAGAGTAGTGGGACAAGTTGATACTCAGAGTAGTGGGACTAGTTGATACTCTGATAGAGTAATGGGACTAGTTGATACTCAGATAGAGTAGTGGGACTAGTTGATACTCAGCGTAGTGGGACTAGTTGATACTCAGAGTAGTGGGACTAGTTGATACTCAGATAGAGTAGTGGGACTAGCTGATACTCAGATAGAGTAGTGGGACTAGTTGATACTCAGATAGAGTAGTGGGACTAGTTGATACTCAGAGTAGTGGGACAAGTTGATACTCAGAGTAGTGGGACTAGTTGATACTCTGATAGAGTAATGGGACTAGTTGATACTCAGATAGAGTAGTGGGACTAGTTGATACTCAGCGTAGTGGGACTAGTTGATACTCAGAGTAGTGGGACTAGTTGATACTCAGATAGAGTAGTGGGACTAGTTGATACTCAGCGTAGTGGGACTAGTTGATACTCAGCCTAGTGGGACTAGTTGATACTCAGAGTAGTGGGACTAGTTGATACTCAGATAGAGTAGTGGGAATAGTTGATACTCAGATAGAGTAGTGGGACTAGTTGATACTCAGATAGAGTAGTGGGACTAGTTGATACTCAGATAGAGTAGTGAAACTAGTTGATACTCAGATAGAGTAGTGGGACTAGTTGATACTCAGAGTAGTGGGACTAGTTGATACTCAGATAGAGTAGTGGGACTAGTTGATACTCAGAGTAGTGGGACTAGTTGATACTCAGATAGAGTAGTGGGACTAGTTGATACTCAGCGTAGTGGGACTAGTTGATACTCAGCCTAGTGGGACTAGTTGATACTCAGAGTAGTGGGACTAGTTGATACTCAGATAGAGTAGTGGGACTAGTTGATACTCAGATAGAGTAGTGGGACTAGTTGATACTCAGATAGAGTAGTGGGACTAGTTGATACTCAGATAGAGTAGTGAGACTAGTTGATACTCAGATAGAGTAGTGGGACTAGTTGATACTCAGAGTAGTGGGACTAGTTGATACTCAGAGTAGTGGGACTAGTTGATACTCAGAGTAGTGGGACTAGTTGATAATCAGATAGAGTAGTGGGACTAGTTGATACTCAGAGTAGTGGGACTAGTTGATACTCATATAGAGTAGTGGGGCTAGTTGATACTCAGAGTAGTGGGACTAGTTGATACTCAGATAGAGTAGTGGGACTAGTTGATACTCAGAGTAGTGGGACTAGTTGATACTCAGATAGAGTAGTGGGACTAGTTGATACACAGATAGAGTAGTGGGACTAGTTGATACTCAGAGTAGTGGGACTAGTTGATACTCATATAGAGTAGTGGGGCTAGTTGATACTCAGAGTAGTGGGACTAGTTGATACTCAGATAGAGTAGTGGGACTAGTTGATACTCAGAGTAGTGGGACTAGTTGATACTCAGATAGAGTAGTGGGACTAGTTGATACTCAGAGTAGTGGGACTAGTTGATACTCATATAGAGTAGGGGGACTAGTTGATACTCAGCGTAGTGGGACTAGTTGATAATCAGATTAGTGGGACTAGTTGATACTCAGATAGAGTAGAGGGACTAGTTGATACTCAGATAGAGTAGTGGGACTAATTGATACTCAGATAGAGTAGGGGGACTAGTTGATACTCAGAGTAGTGGGACTAGTTGATACTCAGAGTACTGGGGCTAGTTGATACTCAGATAGAGTAGTGGGACTAGTTGATACTCAGAGTAGTGGGACTAGTTGATACTCAGAGTAGTGGGACTAGTTGATACTCAGAGTAGTGGGACTAGTTGATACTCAGATAGAGTAGTGGGACTAGTTGATACTCAGAGTAGTGGGACTAGTTGATACTCAGATAGAGTAGTGGGACTAGTTGATACTCAGATAGAGTAGTGGGACTAGTTGATACTCAGATAGAGTAGTGGGGCTAGTTGATACTCAGATAGAGTAGTGGGACTAGTTGATACTCAGAGTAGTGGGACTAGTTGATACTCAGATAGAGTAGTGGGACTAGTTGATACTCAGATAGAGTAGTGGGACTAGTTGATACTCAGATAGAGTAGTGGGACTAGTTGATACTCAGAGTAGTGGGACTAGTTGATACTCAGATAGAGTAGTGGGACTAGTTGATACTCAGAGTAGTGGGACTAGCTGATACTCAGATAGAGTTGTGGGACTAGTTGATACTCAGAGTAGTGGGACTAGTTGATACTCAGATAGAGTAGTGGGACTAGCTGATACTCAGATAGAGTAGTGGGACTAGTTGATACCCAGATAGAGTAGTGGGACTAGTTGATACTCAGAGTAGTGGGACTAGCTGATACTCAGATAGAGTAGTGGGACTAGTTGATACTCAGAGTAGTGGGACTAGTTGATACTCAGATAGAGTAGTGGGACTAGCTGATACTCAGATAGAGTAGTGGGACTAGTTGATAGTCAGAGTAGTGGGACTAGTTGATACTCAGATAGAGTAGTGGGACTAGCTGATACTCAGATAGAGTAGTGGGACTAGTTGATACTCAGATAGAGTAGTGGGACTAGTTGATACTCAGAGTAGTGGGACTAGCTGATACTCAGATAGAGTAGTGGGACTAGTTGATACTCAGAGTAGTGGGACTAGTTGATACTCAGATAGAGTAGTGGGACTAGTTGATACTCAGATAGAGTAGTGGGACTAGTTGATACTCAGATAGAGTAGTGGGACTAGTTGATACTCAGATAGAGTAGTGGGACTAGTTGATACTCAGAGTAGTGGGACTAGCTGATACTCAGATAGAGTAGTGGGGCTAGTTGATACTCAGATAGATTAGGGGGACTAGTTGATACTCAGATAGAGTAGTAGGACTAGTTGATACTCAGATAGAGTAGTGGGACTAGTTGATACTCAGAGCAGTTGGACTAGTTGATACTCATATAGAGTAGGGGGACTAGTTGATATTCAGAGTAGTGGGGCTAGTTGATACTCAGATAGAGTAGTAGGACTAGTTGATACTCAGATAGAGTAGTAGGACTAGTTGATACTCAGAGTAGTGGGACTAGTTGATACTCAGATAGAGTAGTGGGACTAGTTGATACTCAGAGTAGTGGGACTGAAACGAGTTGATACGACAGCTAGCTGGTCAGATTCCTCCATGATTACAACCTGTCAGAACCACAACACTGTACTATTATCGATGTCCCCCTAACTTCACAAAACTCAATGGCAGCCATGTTAGTGCCATGTCATCCAACCTATAAAAATCAACAGAATGTTACGAGGCTGTAAACTCTGTTCCAACGACTCATGGTTTACAGTAGAGGACGTTGATGCTAGAGACGTTGATGAAGGGTTGCTGCTAGAGACGTTGATGAAGGGTTGCTGCTAGAGACGTTGATGAAGGGTTTACAGTAGAGGACGTTGATGAAGGGTTTACAGTAGAGGTCGTTGATGAAGGGTTTACAGTAGAGTACGTTGATGAAGGGTTGCTGCTAGAGGACGTTGATGAAGGGTTTACAGTAGAGGACGTTGATGAAGGGTTTACAGTAGAGGACGTTGATGAAGGTTTGCTGCTAGAGACGTTGATGAAGGGTTGCTGCTAGAGACGTTGATGAAGGGTTGCTGCTAGAGACGTTGATGAAGGTTTGCTGCTAGAGACGTTGATGAAGGGTTGCTGCAAGAGACGTTGATGAAGGGTTTACAGTAGAGGACGTTGATGAAGGGTTGCTGCTAGAGACGTTGATGAAGGGTTTACAGTAGAGGACGTTGATGAAGGGTTGCTGCTAGAGACGTTGATGAAGGGTTTACAGTAGAGGACGTTGATGAAGGGTTGCTGCTAGAGACGTTGATGAAGGGTTTACAGTAGAGGACGTTGATGAAGGGTTGCTGCTAGAGACGTTGATGAAGGGTTTACAGTAGAGGACGTTGATGAAGGGTTACTGCTAGAGACGTTGATGAAGGGTTGCTGCTAGAGACGTTGATGAAGGGTTTGCTGCTAGAGACGTTGATGAAGGGTTGCTGCTAGAGACGTTGATGAAGGGTTTACAGTAGAGGACGTTGATGAAGGGTTGCTGCTAGAAACGTTGATGAAGGATTGCTGCTAGAGACGTTGATGAAGGGTTGATGCTAGAGACGTTGATGAAGGGTTTACAGTAGAGGACGTTGATGAAGGGTTGCTGCTAGAGACGTTGATGAAGGGTTGCTGCTAGAGACGTTGATGAAGGGTTGCTGCTAGAGACGTTGATGAAGGGTTGCTGCTAGAAACGTTGATGAAGGGTTGCTGCTAGAGACGTTGATGAAGGGTTGCTGCTAGAGACGTTGATGAAGGGTTGCTGCTAGAGACGTTGATGAAGGGTTTACAGTAGAGGACGTTGATGAAGGGTTGCTGCTAGAAACGTTGATGAAGGGTTGCTGCTAGAGACGTTGATGAAGGGTTGCTGCTAGAGACGTTGATGAAGGGTTTACAGTAGAGGACGTTGTTGAAGGGTTTACAGTAGAGGACGTTGATGAAGGGTTGCTGCTAGAAACGTTGATGAAGGATTGCTGCTAGAGACATTGATGAAGGGTTGCTGCTAGAGACGTTGATGAAGGGTTTACAGTAGAGGACGTTGATGAAGGGTTGCTGCTAGAAACGTTGATGAAGGGTTGCTGCTAGAGACGTTGATGAAGGGTTGCTGCTAGAGACGTTGATGAAGGGTTTACAGTAGAGGACGTTGATGAAGGGTTGCTGCTAGAGACGTTGATGAAGGGTTGCTGCTAGAGACGTTGATGAAGGGTTTACAGTAGAGGACGTTGATGAAGGGTTGCTGCTAGAGACGTTGATGAAGGGTTGCTGCTAGAGACGTTGATAAAGGGTTTACAGTAGAGGACGTTGATGAAGGGTTGCTGCTAGAGACGTTGATGAAGGGTTTACAGTAGAGGACGTTGATGAAGGGTTGCTGTCACGTTCCTGACCTGTTTTCTGTTGTGTTTACTTGGTCAGGGCGTGAGTTGGGGTGGGTAGTCTATGTTATGTGTTTTCTATGTTGGGTTAATGGTTTGCCTGGTATGGTTCTCAATTAGAGGCAGGTGTTTGACGTTTCCTCTGATTGAGAGTCATATTAAGGTAGGTTGTTCTCTCTGTTTGTTTGTGGGTGATTGTTCCTGTGTCTGTGTTTTCCACATGGGACTGTTTCGTTTGTTCGTTCGTTTTAGGTAGTCTGTTCCTGTTCGTGCGTTCTTCGTCTATATGTAAGTTCGTTTGTTTCAGGTCTGTTGCCTTCGTTTACTGTTTTGTAGTTTGTTCTAGTGTTTTCGTGTTTCGTCTGTCATTTAAATAAATCGTTATGTATTCATCACCCGCTGCGCCTTGGTCCGTTCATGCACCACAAGACGAACGTTACAGTTGCTGCTAGAGACGTTGATGAAGGGTTGCTGCTAGAGACGTTGATGAAGGGTTGCTGCTAGAGACGTTGATGAAGGGTTGCTGCTAGAGACGTTGATGAAGGGTTGCTGCTAGAAACGTTGATGAAGGGTTGCTGCTAGAGACGTTGATGAAGGGTTGCTGCTAGAGACGTTGATGAAGGGTTGCTGCTAGAGACGTTGATGAAGGGTTGCTGCTAGAAACGTTGATGAAGGGTTGCTGCTAGAGACGTTGATGAAGGGTTTACAGTAGAGGACGTTGATGAAGGGTTGCTGCTAGAGACGTTGATGAAGGGTTGCTGCTAGAGACGTTGATGAAGGGTTGCTGCTAGAAACGTTGATGAAGGGTTGCTGCTAGAAACGTTGATGAAGGGTTGCTGCTAGAGACGTTGATGAAGGGTTGATGCTAGAGACGTTGATGAAGGGTTTACAGTAGAGGACGTTGATGAAGGGTTGCTGCTAGAGACGTTGATGAAGGGTTGCTGCTAGAGACGTTGATGAAGGGTAGCTGCTAGAGACGTTGATGAAGGGTTTACAGTAGAGGACGTTGATGAAGGGTTTACAGTAGAGGACGTTGATGAAGGGTTGCTGCTAGAGACGTTGATGAAGGGTTTACAGTAGAGGACGTTGATGAAGGGTTGCTGTCACGTTCCTGACCTGTTTTCTGTTGTGTTTACTTGGTCAGGGCGTGAGTTGGGGTGGGTAGTCTATGTTATGTGTTTTCTATGTTGGGTTAATGGTTTGCCTGGTATGGTTCTCAATTAGAGGCAGGTGTTTGACGTTTCCTCTGATTGAGAGTCATATTAAGGTAGGTTGTTCTCTCTGTTTGTTTGTGGGTGATTGTTCCTGTGTCTGTGTTTTCCACATGGGACTGTTTCGTTTGTTCGTTCGTTTTAGGTAGTCTGTTCCTGTTCGTGCGTTCTTCGTCTATATGTAAGTTCGTTTGTTTCAGGTCTGTTGCCTTCGTTTACTGTTTTGTAGTTTGTTCTAGTGTTTTCGTGTTTCGTCTGTCATTTAAATAAATCGTTATGTATTCATCACCCGCTGCGCCTTGGTCCGTTCATGCACCACAAGACGAACGTTACAGTTGCTGCTAGAGACGTTGATGAAGGGTTACTGCTAGAGACGTTGATGAAGGGTTTACAGTAGAGGACGTTGATGAAGGGTTGCTGCTAGAGACGTTGATGAAGGGTTGCTGCTAGAGACGTTGATGAAGGGTTGCTGCTAGAGACGTTGATGAAGGGTTGCTGCTAGAGACGTTGATGAAGGGTTGCTGCTAGAAACGTTGATGAAGGGTTGCTGCTAGAGACGTTGATGAAGGGTTGCTGCTAGAGACGTTGATGAAGGGTTGCTGCTAGAGACGTTGATGAAGGGTTGCTGCTAGAAACGTTGATGAAGGGTTGCTGCTAGAGACGTTGATGAAGGGTTGCTGCTAGAGACGTTGATGAAGGGTTGATGCTAGAGACGTTGATGAAGGGTTGCTGCTAGAGACGTTGATGAAGGGTTGCTGCTAGAGACGTTGATGAAGGGTTGCTGCTAGAGACGTTGATGAAGGGTTGCTGCTAGAGACGTTGATGAAGGGTAGCTGCTAGAGACGTTGATGAAGGGTTTACAGTAGAGGACGTTGATGAAGGGTTTACAGTAGAGGACGTTGATGAAGGGTTTACAGTAGAGTACGTTGATGAAGGGTTGCTGCTAGAGACGTTGATGAAGGGTTTACAGTAGAGGACGTTGATGAAGGGTTGCTGCTAGAGACGTTGATGAAGGGTTGCTGCTAGAGGACGTTGATGAAGGGTTTACAGTAGAGGACGTTGATGAAGGGTTTACAGTAGAGGACGTTGATGAAGGGTTTACAGTAGAGGACGTTGATGAAGGGTTTACAGTAGAGGACGTTGATGAAGGGTTGCTGCTAGAGCTAACCGATCGCTGCAGCTGTACATAGTCCATCTGTAAACTACCCACCCAATTTACCTACCTCACCCCCATACTGCTTTTATTTATTTACTTTTCTGCTCTTTTGCACACCAGTATCTCTTCTTGCACATGATCATCTGATGATTTATCACTCCAGTGTTAATCTGCTAAATTGTAATTATTCGATTTATTGCCTACCTCATGCCTTTTGCACACATTGTATATAGATTCTCTTTTTTCTACCATGTTATTGACTTGTTTATTGTTTACTCCATGTGTAACTCTGTGTTGTTGTCTGTTCACACTGCTATGCTTTATCTTGACCAGGTCGCAGTTGCAAAGGAGAACTTGTTCTCAACTAGCCTACCTGGTTAAATAAAGGTGAAAAAAAATAAAAAAAATAAATAAAGAGACATTGATGAAGGGTTTACAGTAGAGGACGATGATGAAGGGTTTACAGTAGAGGACGTTGATGAAGGGTTTACAGTAGAGGACGTTGATGAAGGGTTTACAGTAGAGGACGTTGATGAAGGGTTGCTGCTAGAGACGTTGATGAATTGTTCTCTGTCTCTGTCTCTGTCTCTGTCTCTGTCTCTGTCTCTGTCTCTGTCTCTGTCTCTGTCTCTGTCTCTCTCTGTCTCTCTCTCTCTCTCTCTCTCTCTCTCTCTCTCTCTCTCTCTCTCTCTCTCTCTCTCTCTCTCTCTCTCTCTCTCTCTCTCTCTCTCTCTCTCTCTCTCTCTCTCTCTCTCTCTCTCTCTCTCTCTCTCTCTCTCTCTCTCTCTCTCTCTCTCTCTCTCTCTCTCTCTCTCTCTCTCTCTCTCTCTCTCTCTCTCTCTCTCTCTCTCTCTCTCTCTCTCTCTCTCTCTCTCTCTCTCTCTCTCTCTCTCTCTCTCTCTCTCTTCTCTCTCTCTTCTCTCTCTCTCTCTCTCTCTCTCTCTCTCTCTCTCTCTCTGATACAACCCTAACATCTATTGTACAAAAATAACTTAGCCTCCCAATGGTGGAGCTATCTGATTGGTCGAAACAGAGCTTTGACGTATGCCACTATTAATTAACATAATCAATCTAAAGCCAATCAACATAAGAGAAACATTCATAGAAATCCATCATATTGGATACATATGATCATCAAAATGTACATTACCGGTTAGAAGCATTACTTCATTCAGAGAACTTGTGAAAATGTACGATATATTAATTTTGATCAAACCAAACCGAGCTAAAGAATGGATATGACCAACCGGAACAGATTGGAGGAGGAGTTAATGAATGATCTAATGACTAACGAATCAGGATGATCAGATAAATGATTCCAAAGGAAATGAGTCGCTGCAAAAATCAAGTCAACAAAACAAATTTGATCAATGGAACTGAGTGCACAGTACGTGGTGTTATCGGATTATCAGCCAACCACATTGATAAAGGACCAAGGCCCATTGATATAGGACCAAGGCCCATTGATAAAGGACCAAGGCCCATTGATAAAGGACCAAAGCCCACGGATAAAGGACCAAGGCCCATTGATAAAGGACCAAGGCCCATTGATATAGGACCAAGGCCCAATGATAAAGGACCATGGCCCAATGATAAAGGACCAAGGCCCATTGATAAAGGACCAAGGCCCATTGATAAAGGACCAAGGCCCATTGATAAAGGACCAAGGCCCATTGATAAAGGACCAAGGCCCATTGATAAAGGACCAAGGCCCATTGATAAAGGACTAAGACACATTGATAAAGGACCAAGGCCCATTGATAAAGGACCAAGGCCCATTGATAAAGGACCAAGGCCCATTGATAAAGGACCAAGGCCCAGAGCACATTGATAAAGGACCAAGGCCCAGAGCACATTGATAAAGGACCAAGGCACAGAGCACATTGATAAAGGACCAAGGCCCAGAGCACATTGATAAAGGCCCAGAGCACATCTATAAAGGACCAGAGCACATTGATAAAGGCCCAGAGCACATTGATAAAGGCCCAGAGCACATTGATAAAGGCCCAGAGCACATTGATAAAGGACAAAGGCACATTGATAAAAGACCAAGGCCCAGAGCACATTGATAAAGGACCAAGGCCCATTGATAAAAGACCAAGGCCCAGAGCACATTGATAAAGGCCCAGAGCACATTGATAAAGGCCCAGAGCACATTGATAAAGGCCCAGAGCACATTGATAAAGGCCCAGAGCACATTGATAAAGGAACAAGGCCCAGAGCACATTGATAAAGGACCAAGGCCCAGAGCACATTGATAAAGGAACAAGGCCCAGAGCACATTGATAAAGGACCAAGGCCCAGAGCACATTGATAAAGGCCCAGAGCACATCTATAAAGGCCCAGAGCACATTGATAAAGGACCAAGGCCCAGAGCACATTGATAAAGGACCAAGGCCCAGAGCACATTGATAAAGGACCAAGGCCCAGAGCACATTGATAAAGGAACAAGGCCCAGAGCACATTGATAAAGGACCAAGGCCCAGAGCACATTGATAAAGGCCCAGAGCACATTGATAAAGGCCCAGAGCACATTGATAAAGGACCAAGGCCCAGAGCACATTGATAAAGGCCCAGAGCACATTGATAAAGGCCCAGAGCACATTGATAAAGGCCCAGAGCACATTGATAAAGGCCCAGAGCACATTGATAAAGGCCCAGAGCACATTGATAAAGGCCCAGAGCACATTGATAAAGGAACAAGGCCCAGAGCACATTGATAAAGGCCCAGAGCACATTGATAAAGGCCCAGAGCACATTGATAAAGGCCCAGAGCACATTGATAAAGGCCCAGAGCACATTGATAAAGGCCCAGAGCACATTGATAAAGGCCCAGAGCACATTGATAAAGGCCCAGAGCACATTGATAAAGGCCCAGAGCACATTGATAAAGGCCCAGAGCACATTGATAAAGGAACAAGGCCCAGAGCACATTGATAAAGGCCCAGAGCACATTGATAAAGGCCCAGAGCACATTGATAAAGGCCCAGAGCACATTGATAAAGGCCCAGAGCACATTGATAAAGGCCCAGAGCACATTGATAAAGGCCCAGAGCACATTGATAAAGGCCCAGAGCACATTGATAAAGGCCCAGAGCACATTGATAAAGGCCCAGAGCACATACTTATCAAATAACAACAACATAACAACACGAGGCATAATATTTCTGAAGTATCTCCTCCTCTCTGCAACTCACCTGTTGCTCGGTTAATCCTGCCGCTGGTTACCTAAAGACATGCCCTTCCTCTCTTTCTACACACAGAACTCCAGCAGTGGCACCGTCCACCAACCAGGGTGCTCGCTCATCGTCATGGAAACCCCTTGGCTCGGACCGGACCCCGCGACACCACAAATCTCGCGAACGTTGAATCCCGCCTGGAAAGTTTTTTGGAAGCGGTTGAAATATTTCCAGGTAAAATTCTGGGTGTCTCGCGGATCACTGGAACGCTCTGACCCTGAGGAGGATTTAGGGGATTAGGAACATGGATAATAACGAGACACACACACACACACACACACACACACACACACACACACACACACACACACACACACACACACACACACACACACACACACACACACACACACACACACACACACACACACCACACACACACCACACACACACACACACACCACACACACACACACACACACCACACACACACCACACACACACCACACACACACACACACACACCACACACACATACACACACCACACACACACACACACACACCACACACACCACACACACACACACACACACACACACACACACACACACACACACACACACACACACACACACAAACACACACACACACACACACCACACACACCACACACACACACACACACACACACACACACACACACACACACACACACACACACACACACACACACACACACACACACACACACACACCACACACACACACACACCACACACACACACACACCACACACACACACACACACACACACACACACACCCTGGTACCTGTTTCTCCTGAGGTGTGCGTGCTGAGAGCAGAATTAATAGGATTACAAAGACTTAGAACAGTGAGCTGTGTGTGTGTGTGTGTGTGTGTGTGTGTGTGTGTGTGTGTGTGTGTGTGTGTGTGTGTGTGTGTGTGTGTGTGTGTGTGCCTGATTAGAGGCGATCGAGCTGAGTGTGCAGGATCTCGAGACAATTTATGGCTCCATTTCAATCCATCTCTCGTTCATTCCTCTCCTTGTATCCTCTCTCCTCGCTTCCTTCTCCAAACCAATTAGAGAACCGTGGGGAAGGAGGTGAGAGGAAGCGAAGAATCATTGAAAGGTAAATTGAGATGGTTGTATGAGGCTGAGGAAGCGTGCAGGGTGGTGGAGTTGCCCCCTACACACTGATCCTGGGTCAGGTAACATTTTCCCCCGGTCATGGTTGGGTCCTAGATCTGAAACTAGAGGAAAACACCAAGGAAGAAAACATGACAGTAATCTGATAGACTTCATCCATATCCTGTCCTACATCGCCCCCTGGGGGAATGACTATGCTACTGTCTATCACATTACTACACTACAATCAGCTCCACTATAACACTGCTACTACTACCACTACTACTACACTACTACTACTACACTACTACACTACAATTAGCTCCCCTATTACACTACTACTACCACTACACAACTACTACTACACTACTACTACTACACTACTACTACTACCACTACTACTACACTACTACTACTACCACTACTACTACACTACTACTACTACACTACTACACTACAATTAGCTCCCCTATTACACTACTACTACCACTACACAACTACTACTACACTACTACTACTACACTACTACTACTACCACTACTACTACACTACTACTACTACCACTACTACTACACTACTACAACTACACTACTACACTACAATTAGCTCCCCTATTACACTACTACTACTACTACACTACTACTACTACCACTACTACTACACTACTACTACTACACTACTACACTACAATTAGCTCCCCTATTACACTACTACTACCACTACACAACTACTACTACACTACTACTACTACACTACTACTACTACCACTACTACTACACTACTACTACTACCACTACTACTACACTACTACTACTACACTACTACACTACAATTAGCTCCCCTATTACACTACTACTACTACTACACTACTACTACTACCACTACTACTACACTACTACTACTACCACTACTACTACCCTACTAAGGTAGTGAGATACATCCTATATCAACCCTGTCTGTCCAGGTCTGGTTCCTGTCTGTCCAGGTCTGGTTCCTGTCTGTCCAGGTCTGGTTCCTGTCTGTCCAGGTCTGGTTCCTGGTCTGTCCAGGTCTGGTTCCTGTCTGTCCAGGTCTGGTTCCTGTCTGTCCAGGTCTGGTTCCTGTCTGTCCAGGTCTGGTTCCTGGTCTGTCCAGGTCTGGTTCCTGTCTGTCCAGGTCTGGTTCCTGTCTGTCCAGGTCTGGTTCCTGGTCTGTCCAGGTCTGGTTCCTGTCTGTCCAGGTCTGGTTCCTGTCTGTCCAGGTCTGGTTCCTGTCTGTCCAGGTCTGGTTCCTGTCTGTCCAGGTCTGGTTCCTGTCTGTCCAGGTCTGGTTCCTGTCTGTCCAGGTCTGGTTCCTGTCTGTCCAGGTCTGGTTCCTGGTCTGTCCAGGTCTGGTTCCTGTCTGTCCAGGTCTGGTTCCTGTCTGTCCAGGTCTGGTTCCTGTCTGTCCAGGTCTGGTTCCTGTCTGTCCAGGTCTGGTTCCTGTCTGTCCAGGTCTGGTTCCTGTCTGTCCAGGTCTGGTTCCTGTCTGTCCAGGTCTGGTTCCTGTCTGTCCAGGTCTGGTTCCTGTCTGTCCAGGTCTGGTTCCTGTCTGTCCAGGTCTGGTTCCTGTCTGTCCAGGTCTGGTTCCTGGTCTGTCCAGGTCTGGTTCCTGTCTGTCCAGGTCTGGTTCCTGTCTGTCCAGGTCTGGTTCCTGTCTGTCCAGGTCTGGTTCCTGTCTGTCCAGGTCTGGTTCCTGTCTGTCCAGGTCTGGTTCCTGTCTGTCCAGGTCTGGTTCCTGTCTGTCCAGGTCTGGTTCCTGTCTGTCCAGGTCTGGTTCCTGTCTGTCCAGGTCTGGTTTCTGTCTGTCCAGGTCTGGTTCCTGGTCTGTCCAGGTCTGGTTCCTGTCTGTCCAGGTCTGGTTCCTGTCTGTCCAGGTCTGGTTCCTGGTCTGTCCAGGTCTGGTTCCTGTCTGTCCAGGTCTGGTTCCTGGTCTGTCCAGGTCTGGTTCCTGGTACATCCTGTATCAACCCTGTCTGTCCAGGTCTGGTTCCTGTCTGTCCAGGTCTGGTTCCTGTCTGTCCAGGTCTGGTTCCTGTCTGTCCAGGTCTGGTTCCTGTCTGTCCAGGTCTGGTTCCTGGTCTGTCCAGGTCTGGTTCCTGGTCTGTCCAGGTCTGGTTCCTGTCTGTCCAGGTCTGGTTCCTGGTCTGTCCAGGTCTGGTTCCTGTCTGTCCAGGTCTGGTTCCTGTCTGTCCAGGTCTGGTTCCTGGTCTGTCCAGGTCTGGTTCCTGGTCTGTCCAGGTCTGGTTCCTGTCTGTCCAGGTCTGGTTCCTGTCTGTCCAGGTCTGGTTCCTGGTCTGTCCAGGTCTGGTTCCTGTCTGTCCAGGTCTGGTTCCTGGTCTGTCCAGGTCTGGTTCCTGGTACATCCTGTATCAACCCTGTCTGTCCAGGTCTGGTTCCTGTCTGTCCAGGTCTGGTTCCTGTCTGTCCAGGTCTGGTTCCTGGTACATCCTGTATCAACCCTGTCTGTCCAGGTCTGGTTCCTGTCTGTCCAGGTCTGGTTCCTGTCTGTCCAGGTCTGGTTCCTGTCTGTCCAGGTCTGGTTCCTGTCTGTCCAGGTCTGGTTCCTGTCTGTCCAGGTCTGGTTCCTGTCTGTCCAGGTCTGGTTCCTGTCTGTCCAGGTCTGGTTCCTGGTACATCCTGAATCAACCCTGTCTGTCCAGGTCTGGTTCCTGTCTGTCCAGGTCTGGTTCCTGTCTGTACAGGTCTGGTTCCTGGTACATCCTGTATCAACCCTGTCTGTCCAGGTCTGGTTCCTGTCTGTCCAGGTCTGGTTCCTGTCTGTCCAGGTCTGGTTCCTGTCTGTCCAGGTCTGGTTCCTGTCTGTCCAGGTCTGGTTCCTGTCTGTCCAGGTCTGGTTCCTGGTCTGTCCAGGTCTGGTTCCTGGTCTGTCCAGGTCTGGTTCCTGTCTGTCCAGGTCTGGTTCCTGGTCTGTCCAGGTCTGGTTCCTGGTACATCCTGTATCAACCCTGTCTGTCCAGGTCTGGTTCCTGTCTGTCCAGGTCTGGTTCCTGTCTGTCCAGGTCTGGTTCCTGTCTGTCCAGGTCTGGTTCCTGTCTGTCCAGGTCTGGTTCCTGGTCTGTCCAGGTCTGGTTCCTGTCTGTCCAGGTCTGGTTCCTGTCTGTCCAGGTCTGGTTCCTGGTACATCCTGTATCAACCCTGTCTGTCCAGGTCTGGTACCTGTCTGTCCAGGTCTGGTTCCTGTCTGTCCAGGTCTGGTTCCTGTCTGTCCAGGTCTGGTTCCTGTCTGTCCAGGTCTGGTTCCTGGTCTGTCCAGGTCTGGTTCCTGGTCTGTCCAGGTCTGGTTCCTGTCTGTCCAGGTCTGGTTCCTGGTCTGTCCAGGTCTGGTTCCTGGTACATCCTGTATCAACCCTGTCTGTCCAGGTCTGGTTCCTGTCTGTCCAGGTCTGGTTCCTGTCTGTCCAGGTCTGGTTCCTGGTACATCCTGTATCAACCCTGTCTGTCCAGGTCTGGTTCCTGTCTGTCCAGGTCTGGTTCCTGTCTGTCCAGGTCTGGTTCCTGTCTGTCCAGGTCTGGTTCCTGTCTGTCCAGGTCTGGTTCCTGTCTGTCCAGGTCTGGTTCCTGTCTGTCCAGGTCTGGTTCCTGTCTGTCCAGGTCTGGTTCCTGGTACATCCTGAATCAACCCTGTCTGTCCAGGTCTGGTTCCTGTCTGTCCAGGTCTGGTTCCTGTCTGTCCAGGTCTGGTTCCTGGTACATCCTGTATCAACCCTGTCTGTCCAGGTCTGGTTCCTGTCTGTCCAGGTCTGGTTCCTGTCTGTCCAGGTCTGGTTCCTGTCTGTCCAGGTCTGGTTCCTGTCTGTCCAGGTCTGGTTCCTGGTCTGTCCAGGTCTGGTTCCTGGTCTGTCCAGGTCTGGTTCCTGTCTGTCCAGGTCTGGTTCCTGGTCTGTCCAGGTCTGGTTCCTGGTACATCCTGTATCAACCCTGTCTGTCCAGGTCTGGTTCCTGTCTGTCCAGGTCTGGTTCCTGTCTGTCCAGGTCTGGTTCCTGTCTGTCCAGGTCTGGTTCCTGTCTGTCCAGGTCTGGTTCCTGGTCTGTCCAGGTCTGGTTCCTGGTACATCCTGTATCAACCCT
Organism: Salvelinus fontinalis; assembly: GCF_029448725.1. Classification (NCBI taxonomy): domain Eukaryota; kingdom Metazoa; phylum Chordata; class Actinopteri; order Salmoniformes; family Salmonidae; genus Salvelinus; species Salvelinus fontinalis. Next base: position 56,935,708 of record NC_074675.1, read on the forward strand.
GTCTGTCCAGGTCTGGTTCCTGTCTGTCCAGGTCTGGTTCCTGTCTGTCCAGGTCTGGTTCCTGTCTGTCCAGGTCTGGTTCCTGTCTGTCCAGGTCTGGTTCCTGGTCTGTCCAGGTCTGGTTCCTGGTCTGTCCAGGTCTGGTTCCTGTCTGTCCAGGTCTGGTTCCTGGTCTGTCCATGTCTGGTTCCTGGTACATCCTGTATCAACCCTGTCTGTCCAGGTCTGGTTCCTGTCTGTCCAGGTCTGGTTCCTGTCTGTCCAGGTCTGGTTCCTGTCTGTCCAGGTCTGGTTCCTGTCTGTCCAGGTCTGGTTCCTGGTCTGTCCAGGTCTGGTTCCTGTCTGTCCAGGTCTGGTTCCTGTCTGTCCAGGTCTGGTTCCTGGTACATCCTGTATCAACCCTGTCTGTCCAGGTCTGGTTCCTGTCTGTCCAGGTCTGGTTCCTGTCTGTCCAGGTCTGGTTCCTGTCTGTCCAGGTCTGGTTCCTGTCTGTCCAGGTCTGGTTCCTGTCTGTCCAGGTCTGGTTCCTGGTCTGTCCAGGTCTGGTTCCTGGTACATCCTGTATCAACCCTGTCTGTCCAGGTCTGGTTCCTAGTCTGTCCAGGTCTGGTTCCCGTCTGTCCAGGTCTGGTTCCTGGTACATCCTGTATCAACCCTGTCTGTCCAGGTCTGGTTCCTGATCTGTCCAGGTCTGGTTCCTGGTACATCCTGTATCAACCCTGTCTGTCCAGGTCTGGTTCCTAGTCTGTCCAGGTCTGGTTCCTGTCTGTCCAGGTCTGGGTCCTAGTCTGTCCAGGTCTGGTTCCTGTCTGTCCAGGTCTGGTTCCTGTCTGTCCAGGTCTGGTTCCTGTCTGTCCAGGTCTGGTTCCTGTCTGTCCAGGTCTGGTTCCTGGTACATCCTGTATCAACCCTGTCTGTCCAGGTCTGGTTCCTAGTCTGTCCAGGTCTGGTTCCCGTCTGTCCAGGTCTGGTTCCTGGTACATCCTGTATCAACCCTGTCTGTCCAGGTCTGGTTCCTGATCTGTCCAGGTCTGGTTCCTGGTACATCCTGTATCAACCCTGTCTGTCCAGGTCTGGTTCCTGGTCTGTCCAGGTCTGGTTCCTGGTACATCCTGTATCAACCCTGTCTGTCCAGGTCTGGTTCCTGGTCTGTCCAGGTCTGGTTCCTGTCTGTCCAGGTCTGGTTCCTGGTCTGTCCAGGTCTGGTTCCTGTCTGTCCAGGTCTGGTTCCTGGTCTGTCCAGGTCTGGTTCCTGTCTGTCCAGGTCTGGTTCCTGTCTGTACAGGTCTGGTTCCTGGTACAACCTGTATCAACCTTGTCTGTCCAGGTCTGGTTCCTGTCTGTCCAGGTCTGGTTCCTGTCTGTCCAGGTCTGGTTCCTGTCTGTCCAGGTCTGGTTCCTGTCTGTCCAGGTCTGGTTCCTGGTACATCCTGTATCAACCCTGTCTGTCCAGGTCTGGTTCCTAGTCTGTCCAGGTCTGGTTCCCGTCTGTCCAGGTCTGGTTCCTGGTACATCCTGTATCAACCCTGTCTGTCCAGGTCTGGTTCCTGATCTGTCCAGGTCTGGTTCCTGGTACATCCTGTATCAACCCTGTCTGTCCAGGTCTGGTTCCTGGTCTGTCCAGGTCTGGTTCCTGGTACATCCTGTATCAACCCTGTCTGTCCAGGTCTGGTTCCTGGTCTGTCCAGGTCTGGTTCCTGTCTGTCCAGGTCTGGTTCCTGGTCTGTCCAGGTCTGGTTCCTGTCTGTCCAGGTCTGGTTCCTGGTCTGTCCAGGTCTGGTTCCTGTCTGTCCAGGTCTGGTTCCTGTCTGTACAGGTCTGGTTCCTGGTACAACCTGTATCAACCTTGTCTGTCCAGGTCTGGTTCCTGTCTGTCCAGGTCTGGTTCCTGGTACATCCTGTATCAACCCTGTCTGTCCAGGTCTGGTTCCTGTCTGTCCAGGTCTGGTTCCTGTCTGTCCAGGTCTGGTTCCTGTCTGTCCAAGTCTGGTTCCTGGTCTGTCCAGTAGCAGGACGGGGGGTCCCTGGAGCAGGACGGGGGGTCCCTGGAGCAGGACGGGGGGTCCCTGGAGCAGGACGGGGGGTCCTTGGAGCAGGAATAGGGGTCTGGAGCAGGACGGGGGGGTCCCTGGAGCAGGTCGGGGGGTCCTTGAAGCAGGAATAGGGGTCTGGAGCAGGACGGGGGGTCCTTGGAGCAGGTCGGTGGGGTCCTTGGAGCAGGAATAGGGTTCTGGAGCAGGACGGGGGGGTCCCTGGAGCAGGTCGGGGGGTCTGGAGCAGGTCGGGGGGTCCTTGGAGCAGGACGGGGGGTCCTTGGAGCAGGACGGGGGGTCCCTGGAGCAGGTCAGGGGGTCCCTGGAGCAGGACGGGGGCTCCCTGGAGCAGGTCGGGGGGTCCTTGAAGCAGGAATAGGGGTCTGGAGCAGGACGGAGGGGTCCTTGGAGCAGGTCGGGGGGTCCTTGGAGCAGGACGGGGGGGTCCCTGGAGCAGGTCGGGGGGTCTGGAGCAGGACGGGGGGTCCTTGGAGCAGGTCGGTGGGGTCCTTGGAGCAGGACGGGGGGGTCCCTGGAGCAGGTCGGGGGGTCTGGAGCAGGACGGGGGGGTCCTTGGAGCAGGTCTAGGGGTCCTTGGAGCAGGACGGGGGGTCCTTGGAGCAGGACGTGGGGTCCTTGGAGCAGGACGGGGGGTCCTTGGAGCAGGACGTGGGGTCCTTGGAGCAGGTCGGTGGGGTCCTTGGAGCAGGACGGGGGTCCTTGGAGCAGGACGGGGGGGTCCCTGGAGCAGGTCGGGGGTTCTGGAGCAGGACGGGGGGTCCTTGGAGCAGGTCGGTGGGGTCCTTGGAGCAGGACGGTGGGGTCCTTGGAGCTGGTCGGGGGGTCCCTGGAGCAGGTCAGGGGGTCTGGAGCAGGACGGGGGGTCCTTGGAGCAGGTCGGTGGGGTCCTTGGAGCAGGACGGTGGGGTCCTTGGAGCTGGTCGGGGGGTCCCTGGAGCAGGTCGGGGGGTCCTTGAAGCAGGAATAGGGGTCTGGAGCAGGACGGAGGGGTCCTTGGAGCAGGACGGAGGGGTCCTTGGAGCAGGTCGGGGGGTCCTTGGAGCAGGACGGGGGGGTCCCTGGAGCAGGTCGGGGGGTCTGGAGCAGGACGGGGGGTCCTTGGAGCAGGTCGGTGGGGTCCTTGGAGCAGGACGGGGGGGTCCCTGGAGCAGGTCGGGGGGTCTGGAGCAGGACGGGGGGTCCTTGGAGCAGGTCGGTGGGGTCCTTGGAGCAGGTCGGGGGGTCCTTGGAGCAGGACGGGGGGTCTGGAGCAGGACGGGGGATCCTTGGAGCATGTCGGGGGGTCCTTGGAGCAGGTCGGGGGGTCCTTGGAGCAGGACGGGGGATCCTTGGAGCATGTCGGGGGGTCCTTGGAGCATGTCGGGGGGTCCTTGGAGCAGGTTGGGGGGTCCTTGGAGCAGGTCGGGGGGTCCTTGGAGCAGGTCGGGGGGTCCTTGGAGCAGGACGGGAAACGTTGTGTGTGTGTGTGTGTGTGTGTGTGTGTGTGTGTGTGTGTGTGTGTGTGTTTCTGTGTGTGTGTGTGTGTGTGTGTGTGTGTGTGTGTGTGTGTGTGTGTGTGTGTGTGTGTGTGTGTGTGTGTGTGTTTGTGTGTTTGTGTGTTGTGTGTGTGTGTGTGTGTGTGTGTGTGTGTGTGTGTGTTTCTGTGTGTGTGTGTGTGTGTGTGTGTGTGTGTGTGTGTGTGTGTGTGTTTCTGTGTGTGTGTGTGTGTGTGTGTGTGTGTGTGTGTGTGTGTGTGTGTGTGTGTGTGTGTGTGTGTGTGTGTGTGTGTGTGTGTGTGTGTGTCTGTGTCTGTGTCTGTGTCTCTGTGTTTCTGTGTGTGTGTGTTTCTGTGTGTGTGTGTGTGTGTGTGTGTGTGTGTGTGTGTCTGTGTCTGTGTCTCTGTGTTTCTGTGTGTGTGTGTTTCTGTGTGTGTGTGTGTGTGTGTGTGTGTGTGTGTGTGTGTGTGTGTGTGTTTCTGTGTGTGTGTGTGTGTGTGTGTGTGTTTCTGTGTGTGTGTGTGTGTGTGTGTGTGTGTGTGTGTGTGTGTGTGTGTGTGTGTGTGTGTCTGTGTGTCTGTGTTTCTGTGTGTGTGTGGGTGTCCCCTTTTCTTTTCTGCTGTCACCTGTGCTACCTGCCATCAAACCTGAACATCATCAAGTGGTAAAGTGTGTGTGTGTGTGTGTGCGTGCGTGCGTGCGTGCGTGTGTGTGTCTGATAAGATGACTGACTTTCAATGGTGTGATAAAACATTGATATATTTTCTTTTGACTTTGTGGAAGTCTTAGTTTCCACAACAACGAGATCAAGGGAATTGTCATTGAGCAACACACGAGTCCAGTAGAGTCGTTTATTATCATCCAGAGGCTTCATATCAACATGTCAGAAAATGATCACATGACCTACAACAAGGGACAACTATACATATGACAAACTGCATGACAATACAATGGAACCTTTTGGGGGGAAGAGAGGGAGAGGGAGAGAGGAGGAGAGGGAGAGGGAGAGAGGAGGAGAGGGAGAGAGGAGGAGAGGGAGAGGGAGAGAGGAGGATAGGGAGAGAGAAGGAGAGGCAGGAGAGGGAGAGAGGAGGAGAGGGAGAGAGGAGGAGAGGGAGAGAGGAGGAGAGGGAGGAGAGGGAGAAAGGAGCAGAGGGAGAGAGGAGGAGAGGGAGGAGAGGGAGAGAGGAGGAGATGGAGAGAGGAGGAGAGGGAGAGAGAAGGAGAGGGAGGAGAGGGAGAGAGGAGGAGATGGAGAGAGGAGGAGAGGGAGAGAGAAGGAGAGGGAGGAGAGGGAGAGAGGAGGAGAGGGAGAGAGGCAGGAGAGGGAGAGAGGAGGAGAGGGAGGAGAGGGAGAGAGGAGGAGAGGGAGAGAGGAGGAGATGGAGAGAGGAGGAGAGGGAGAGAGAAGGAGAGGGAGGAGAGGGAGAGAGGAGGAGAGGGAGAGAGGAGGAGAGGGAGAGAGGAGGAGATGGAGAGAGGAGGAGAGGGAGAGAGAAGGAGAGGGAGGAGAGGGAGAGAGGAGGAGAGGGAGAGAGGCAGGAGAGGGAGAGAGGAGGAGAGGGAGAGAGGAGGAGAGGGAGGAGAGGGAGAGAGGAGGAGAGGGAGAGAGGAGGAGATGGAGAGAGAAGGAGAGGGAGGAGAGGGAGAGAGGAGCAGAGGGAGAGAGGAGGAGAGGTAGAGAGGTAGGAGAGGTAGAGAGAAGGAGAGGCAGGAGAGGGAGAGAGGAGGAGAGGGAGAGAGGAGGAGAGGGAGAGAGGAGGAGAGGGAGGAGAGGGAGAGAGGAGCAGAGGGAGAGAGGAGGAGAGGTAGAGAGGTAGGAGAGGGAGAGAGGCAGAGAGGGAGAGAGGAGGCAAGGGAGAGAGGTAGGAGAGGGAGAGAGGTAGGAGAGGGAGAGAGGAGGAGAGGGAGAGAAGTAGGAGAGGTAGAGAGGAGGCGAGGGAGAGAGGTAGAGGGAGAGAGGTAGGAGAGGGAGAGAGGAGGCGAAGGAGAGAGGTAGGAGAGGGAGAGAGGTAGGAGAGGGAGAGAGGAGGAGAGTTAGAGAGGAGGAGAGGGAGAGAGGTAGGAGAGGGAGAGAGGTAGGAGAGGGAGAGAGGAGGAGAGTTAGAGAGGAGGCGAAGGAGAGAGGTAGGAGAGGGAGAGAGATAGGAGAGGGAGAGAGGAGGAGAGTTAGAGAGGAGGAGAGGGAGAGAAAACCCCCTCCTCCTCAGGCTCTCCCCCCATCGCCTCTAGATCGGCTGGGCAGGTGCCTGGGGGTGAGACGATGGGTGAGGCGAGGATCAGAATGGGTAGAAGTTTGGGTCTCTCTTACTGGGGGGCTCTTCTCCAAAGGACAGGGGTTATCTGCACCTCCACTCTTTATCTGTACCCCTCCCCCTTCCCTCACCCCTACACCCCCCTCTGTCCCCTTCTCCACGGCCCTCTTCATCTGTACCCCTACCGCACCCTCCACCTCAGGTTTGGGGGTCCCCTGCCCCCCCGAGGCCATCGGGGCTACAGTCGGGGGGTTCCCCAGGTGGGCGTGGCCGGGGTCTGTTGTCAGAGGTAAGGGGTCAGGGGTTAAGGGTGAAGGGTCAGGGTTAGGGTCCACACTCAGCCCCTGGCTCTGGTACGCTGGGACCACTGGAGGCAGCATCACCCTGGTGTAGACCACCTAGAAGAAATACAACATGAGACACAACGTACCATGGTAGATGACCTACATGGTAGTAACCTACATGGTAGTGACCTACATGGTAGTGACCTACATGGTAGATGATCTAGATGGTAGTAACCTACATGGTAGATGATCTACATGGTAGTAACCTACATGGTAGATCACCCACATGGTAGTAACCTACATGGTAGTAACCTACATGGTAGTGACCTACATGGTAGTGACCTACATGGTAGTAACCTACATGGTAGTAACCTACATGGTAGTGACCTACATGGTAGTGACCTACATGGTAGATGATCTAGATGGTAGTAACCTACATGGTAGATGATCTACATGGTAGTAACCTACATGGTAGATCACCCACATGGTAGTAACCTACATGGTAGTAACCTACATGGTAGTAACCTACATGGTAGTGACCTACATGGTAGTGACCTACATGGTAGTAACCTACATGGTAGATGACCTACATGGTAGTAACCTACATGGTAGTAACCTACATGGTAGTAACCTACATGGTAGTGACCTACATGGTAGTGACCTACATGGTAGTGACCTACATGGTAGTAACCTACATGGTAGTAACCTACATGGTAGATGATCTAGATGGTAGTAACCTACATGGTAGATGATCTACATGGTAGTAACCTACATGGTAGTAACCTACATGGTAGTGACCTACATGGTAGTAACCTACATGGTAGTAACCTACATGGTAGTAACCTACATGGTAGTAACCTACATGGTAGTAACCTACATGGTAGTGACCTACATGGTAGTGACCTACATGGTAGATGATCTAGATGGTAGTAACCTACATGGTAGATGATCTACATGGTAGTAACCTACATGGTAGATCACCCACATGGTAGTAACCTACATGGTAGTAACCTACATGGTAGTAACCTACATGGTAGTGACCTACATGGTAGTGACCTACATGGTAGTAACCTACATGGTAGATGACCTACATGGTAGTAACCTACATGGTAGTAACCTACATGGTAGTAACCTACATGGTAGTAACCTACATGGTAGTGACCTACATGGTAGTGACCTACATGGTAGTGACCTACATGGTAGTAACCTACATGGTAGTAACCTACATGGTAGATGATCTAGATGGTAGTAACCTACATGGTAGATGATCTACATGGTAGTAACCTACATGGTAGTAACCTACATGGTAGTGACCTACATGGTAGTAACCTACATGGTAGTAACCTACATGGTAGTAACCTACATGGTAGTGACCTACATGGTAGTGACCTACATGGTAGTAACCTACATGGTAGTGACCTACATGGTAGTGACCTACATGGTAGTAACCTACATGGTAGATGACCTACATGGTAGTAACCTACATGGTAGTGACCTACATGGTAGTAACCTACATGGTAGTAACCTACATGGTAGTGACCTACATGGTAGTAACCTACATGGTAGTGACCTACATGGTAGTGACCTACATGGTAGTAACCTACATGGTAGTGACCTACATGGTAGTAACCTACATGGTAGATGACCTACATGGCAGTGACCTACATGGTAGTGACCTACATGGTAGTAACCTACATGGTCGATGACCTACATGGTAGTAACCTACATGGTAGTAACCTACATGGTAGTAACCTACATGGTAGATGATCTAGATGGAAGTAACCTACATGGTAGTAACCTACATGGTAGTGACCTACATGGTAGTAACCTACATGGTAGTAACCTACATGGTAGTAACCTACATGGTAGTGACCTACATGGTAGTGACCTACATGGTAGTGACCTACATGGTAGTAATCTACATGGTAGTGACCTACATGGTAGTAACCTACATGGTAGTGACCTACATGGTAGTGAACTACATGGTAGTAATCTACATGGTAGTGACCTACATGGTAGTAACCTACATGGTAGATGACCTACATGGCAGTGACCTACATGGTAGTGACCTACATGGTAGTGACCTACATGGTAGTGACCTACATGGTAGTAATCTACATGGTAGTGACCTACATGGTAGTAACCTACATGGTAGTAACCTACATGGTAGTGACCTACATGGTAGTAACCTACATGGTAGTAACCTACATGGTAGTGATCTACATGGTAGTAACCTACATGGTAGTAACCTACATGGTAGTGACCTACATGGTAGATGATCTAGATGGTAGTGACCTACATGGTAGTAACCTACATGGTAGTAACCTACATGGTAGTGACCTACATGGTAGTGACCTACATGGTAGTAATCGACATGGTAGTGACCTACATGGTAGTAACCTACATGGTAGTGACCTACATGGTAGTAACCTACATGGTAGTGACCTACATGGTAGATGACCTACATGGTAGTGACCTACATGGTAGTAACCTACATGGTAGTAACCTACATGGTAGTGACCTACATGGTAGTGACCTACATGGTAGTAATCGACATGGTAGTGACCTACATGGTAGTAACCTACATGGTAGTGACCTACATGGTAGTGACCTACATGGTAGTAACCTACATGGTAGTAATCTACATGGTAGTGACCTACATGGTAGTAATCTACATGGTAGTGACCTACATGGTAGTAACCTACATGGTAGTAACCTACATGGTAGTGACCTACATGGTAGTGACCTACATGGTAGTAACCTACATGGTAGTAACCTACATGGTAGTGACCTACATGGTAGTGACCTACATGGTAGTAACCTACATAGTAGTAACCTACATGGTAGTGACCTAGATGTGACTCTTTCCTCCACCCCATCTAGTGTGTTCTGACTCTTTCCTCCACCCCATCTAGTGTGTTCTGACTCTTTCCTCCACCCCATCTAGTGTGTGTTCTGACTCTTTCCTCCACCCCATCTAGTGTGTGTTCTGACTCTTTCCTCCACCCCATCTAGTGTGTGTTCTGACTCTTTCCTCCACCCCATCTAGTGTGTGTTCTGACTCTTTCCTCCACCCCATCTAGTGTGTGTTCTGACTCTTTCCTCCACCCCATCTAGTGTGTGTTCTGAGTACGGAACCA
>NC_074675.1:56946090-56951090 GCF_029448725.1 Salvelinus fontinalis
GAGAGAGAGAGGAGAGAGAGAGAGAGAGAGAGAGAGAGAGAGAGGGAGAGAGGAGAGAGAGAGACAGAGAGAGAGAGAGAGAGAGAGAGAGAGGGAGAGAGGAGAGAGAAAGAGAGAGAGAGAGGGAGAGAGGAGAGAGAAAGAGAGAGAGAGAGGGAGAGAGAGAGAGAGAGAGAGAGAGAAAGAGAGGTGGAGAGAGAAAGAGAGAGAGAGAGAGACAGAGAGAGAGAGAGAGTGAATTATGTTTTTCTGTGTGACGTCTGTCTGTTGTGTCTGTCGAGTGTACACACACACACACACACACACACACACACACACACACACACACACACACACACACACACACACACACACACACACACACACACACACACACACACACACACACACACACACACACACACACACACACACACACACACACACACACACACACACACACACACACTCACACACCTACACCTCTCACCTGTGCCTGTTCCCCAGGTGTGAGTGTTTCCAGGTTGGGCAGTAGCTGTGTTGTGAGTGGGTAGTAGGGGTAGGGCTGTGGGTAGTACGGCTGGAGCTGGGACTGTGGGTCTGCCACCAGTGGCGGTTCCTCTACACGGTCCGCAGGTGTATCTTTAAACTGGGAATGTTAAAGTGACTGTGCAGTTAAAAATGTGATTATCCTGGTTTTTATAATGCTATAATTCCACACGTAACATTCTCGTTCCGGGCAGACTATTGTCAATGTAATCTTGTCTTTAGGGTAAATCTATGTGTGAAATTAGTTTCGCTATAGTTGAGGTTTAGTTTCGGACGGGCCGTCGTCAGCCGACCTGTCTGGTGGCGGACATCACCACTGTTTCTCCTCCATAGCTGACCGTGTCAAACCGTTGCCCTGGCAACGCCGTCTCTTCCACGATGTGACCGAAGTTTCCTCCTAAGCATTAAATGTAGACCAGGTGTTTATTGTGAAACAGGTGTTTATCCTGCTAAAATGTGTGCTTGCCATAATAAAATACGTTTTACGATTTTCTTTCTGCTTTCGGACCCCCACTGTTAGTATTGTGTTGAAATGTGTTCAAAACGAGTGGTCAGTTCTGGAACCTTCCCCGCGGACACAGGGGTCATCAGAGCAGGCTTCTAGTCTAGACAATCCTATCCGCCGATCTATGTTAGTAGATTTTCATTTGTATCGACACGCCCACACATCAGACGGAGCATTTCAATGGCAAAAGAGAAATAAATAATAACAAAAAAATATATGGAGATAATTGCATGACATCAACACACAGCAATGATTTAAAAATGAAATTTGAAAACTGGTTGGGGTTTTAACAATCATATCCGAATGTTTCGAACGTGGATATTACAGCTGTTGGACTGTGGACCTCTGTATATAGGAGTTGATGTTACTGCTGTGGAGATACTGTATATAGGAGTTGATGTTACTGCTATGGAGATACTGTATATAGGAGTTGATGCTACTGCTGTTGGACTGTGGAGATACTGTATATAGGAGTTGATGCTACTGCTGTGGAGATACTGTATATAGGAGTTGATGCTACTGCTGTGGAGATACTGTATATAGGAGTTGATGCTACTGCTGTGGAGATACTGTATATAGGAGTTGATGCTACTGCTGTGGAGATGCTGTATATAGGAGTTGATGTTACTGCTATGGAGATACTGTATATAGGAGTTGATGCTACTGCTGTGGAGATGCTGTATATAGGAGTTGATGTTACTGCTATGGAGATACTGTATATAGGAGTTGATGTTACTGCTGTGGAGATGCTGTATATAGGAGTTGATTCTACTGCTGTGGAGATGCTGTATATAGGAGTTGATGTTACTGCTATGGAGATACTGTATATAGGAGTTGATGCTACTGCTATGGAGATACTGTATATAGGAGTTGATGCTACTGCTGTTGAGATACTGTATATAGGAGTTGATGCTACTGCTGTGGAGATATTGTATATAGGAGTTGATGTTACTGCTGTGGAGATGCTGTATATAGGAGTTGATGCTACTGCTGTGGAGATACTGTATATAGGAGTTGATGCTACTGCTGTGGAGATACTGTATATAGGAGTTGATGCTACTGCTGTTGAGATACTGTATATAGGAGTTGATGCTACTGCTGTGGAGATACTGTATATAGGAGTTGATGCTACTGCTGTGGAGATACTGTATATAGGAGTTGATTCTACTGCTGTGGAGATGCTGTATATAGGAGTTGATGCTACTGCTGTGGAGATACTGTATATAGGAGTTGATTCTACTGCTGTGGAGATGCTGTATATAGGAGTTGATGTTACTGCTGTTGGACTGTGGAGATGCTGTATATAGGAGTTGATGCTACTGCTATGGAGATACTGTATATAGGAGTTGATGCTACTGCTGTTGAGATACTGTATATAGGAGTTGATGCTACTGCTGTGGAGATACTGTATATAGGAGTTGATGCTACTGCTGTTGAGATACTGTATATAGGAGTTGATGCTACTGCTGTGGAGATACTGTATATAGGAGTTGATGCTACTGCTGTGGACCTCTGTATATAGGAGTTGATGCTACTGCTGTTGAGATACTGTATATAGGAGTTGATGCTACTGCTGTGGAGATATTGTATATAGGAGTTGATGTTACTGCTGTGGAGATGCTGTATATAGGAGTTGATGCTACTGCTGTGGAGATACTGTATATAGGAGTTGATGCTACTGCTGTGGAGATACTGTATATAGGAGTTGATGCTACTGCTGTTGAGATACTGTATATAGGAGTTGATGCTACTGCTGTGGAGATACTGTATATAGGAGTTGATGCTACTGCTGTGGAGATACTGTATATAGGAGTTGATGCTACTGCTATGGAGATACTGTATATAGGAGTTGATGTTACTGCTATGGAGATGCTGTATATAGGAGTTGATGTTACTGCTATGGAGATACTGTATATAGGAGTTGATGGTTTCAATAAAAAGTGTAACTGCTTTCTTATTTTCAACCAGCTAAATATAAAGACAGACTGTGTTAAGAGGTAATGTCTGCTGTGTTAAGAGGTAATGTCTGCTGTGTTAAGAGGTAAAGTCTGCTGTGTTAAGAGGTAAAGTCTGCTGTGTTAAGAGGTAAAGTCTGCTGTGTTAAGAGGTAAAGTCTGCTGTGTTAAGAGGTAATGTCTGCTGTGTTAAGAGGTAATGTCTGCTGTGTTAAGAGGTAAAGTCTGCTGTGTTAAGAGGTAAAGTCTGCTGTGTTAAGAGGTAATGTCTGCTGTGTTAAGAGGTAATGTCTGCTGTGGTAAGAGGTAATGTCTGCTGTGTTAAGAGGTAATGTCTGCTGTGTTAAGAGGTAAAGTCTGCTGTGGTAAGAGGTAATGTCTGCTGTGTTAAGAGGTAATGTCTGCTGTGTTAAGAGGTAATGTCTGCTGTGTTAAGAGGTAAAGTCTGCTGTGTTAAGAGGTAATGTCTGCTGTGTTAAGAGGTAATGTCTGCTGTGGTAAGAGGTAATGTCTGCTGTGTTAAGAGGTAATGTCTGCTGTGTTAAGAGGTAAAGTCTGCTGTGTTAAGAGGTAATGTCTGCTGTGTTAAGAGGTAATGTCTGCTGTGTTAAGAGGTAGAGTCTGCTGTGGTAAGAGGTCATGTCTGCTGTGTTAAGAGGTAATGTCTGCTGTGTTAAGAGGTAGAGTCTGCTGTGTTAAGAGGTAAAGTCTGCTGTGGTAAGAGGTAATGTCTGCTGTGTTAAGAGGTAATGTCTGCTGTGTTAAGAGGTAGAGTCTGCTGTGGTAAGAGGTAGAGTCTGCTGTGTTAAGAGGTAGAGTCTGCTGTGTTAAGAGGTAGAGTCTGCTGTGGTAAGAGGTAATGTCTGCTGTGTTAAGAGGTAATGTCTGCTGTGTTAAGAGGTAATGTCTGCTGTGTTAAGAGGTAGAGTCTGCTGTGGTAAGAGGTAATGTCTGCTGTGTTAAGAGGTAGAGTCTGCTGTGTTAAGAGGTAGAGTCTGCTGTGTTAAGAGGTAACGTCTGCTGTGTTAAGAGGTAATGTCTGCTGTGTTAAGAGGTAGAGTCTGCTGTGTTAAGAGGTAGAGTCTGCTGTGTTAAGAGGTAATGTCTGCTGTGTTAAGAGGTAGAGTCTGCTGTGTTAAGAGGTAAAGTCTGCTGTGGTAAGAGGTAATGTCTGCTGTGGTAAGAGGTAATGTCTGCTGTGTTAAGAGGTAATGTCTGCTGTGTTAAGAGGTAGAGTCTGCTGTGTTAAGAGGTAAAGTCTGCTGTGGTAAGAGGTAGAGTCTGCTGTGTTAAGCGCTGTAGGTGATGAAATGTTCGTGTGGCTTACCTGAGGAGGGGAGGGAGTCTGAAACACAGTCAGCTCCTGACCAATCACAGGCGCCGATAGAGGATTTTGACCTATCACAGGCACTGATAGAGGATTTTGTCCTATCAAAGGCTCTGATGCAGAACGTAGAATAGGATTCTGACCGATGGCAGGCATCGATAGAGGATTCTGGCCAATGGCAGGCATCGATAGAGGATTCTGGCCAATGGCAGGCATCGATAGAGGATTCTGGCCAGGCTGTATTGGAAGGTTGTGGTTGTATACAGTAAGAGGGTAGAGGACAGTCCTCAGTGCTCCTGTGTGGTCAGGCAAGGTTATGGGATAAAACCCAGTCCAGCCACCGATCGGTAGAGGTGGTCCTGTCTGTCTCACCTGGTCAATACACACAACATCGTCACTTACATTTTCATGTTATACGTCCTCACTATCATCACACAGACAGACAGACAGACTACAGACAGACAGACAGACAGACAGACAGACAGACAGACAGACAGACAGACAGACAGACAGACAGACAGACAGACAGTAAACAGACAGAGAGACAGACAGACAGACAGACAGACAGACAGTAAACAGACAGAGAGACAGACAGACAGACAGACAGACAGACAGACAGAGACAGACACTCACTTACTCTGTCTGTGTACATCACCCATCATCATCCACAACAACAACAGTACTG
>NC_074675.1:56956090-56963590 GCF_029448725.1 Salvelinus fontinalis
AACATCAGCACAATAACTATTCGTAGGGAGCTTCATGAAATGGGTTTCCATGGCCAAGCAGCCACACACAAGCCTAAGATCACCACATGCAATGCAAAGCGTTGGCTGGAGAGGTGTAAAGCTCGCCACCATTGGACTCTGGAGCAGTGGAAACACGTTCTCTGGAGTGATGAATCACGCTTCACCATCTGGCAGTCCAACAGACTAATCTGGGTTAGAAGGATGCCAGGAGAACGCTACCTGACCCAATGTATAGTGCCAGCATACGTTTACTGTTAAACCATGTTTTTAATGTGATGATGTTAGAAGAGAATAGAAAAAAATGGAATAGAATAGAAGGGAATAGAATAGAAGGGAATAGAATATAATGAATATAATGGAATAGAATATAATAGAATAGAAGGGAATAGAATAGAATGGAATAGAAGGGAATAGAATAGAATAGAAGGGAGTAGAAGGGAATAGAATAGAAGGGAATAGAATAGAATAGAAGGGAGTAGAAGGGAATAGAATAGAAGGGAATAGAATAGAATAGAAGGGAGTAGAAGGGAATAGAATAGAAGGGAATAGAATAGAAGGGAGTAGAAGGGAATAGAATAGAAGGGAATAGAATAGAATAGAAGGGAGTAGAAGGGAATAGAATAGAAGGGAATAGAATAGAATAGAAGGGAGTAGAAGGGAATAGAATAGAACATTGTTTAGTTGATATTGTTTGACAACAAAGTTAAGTGTATATTGTTCAATGACTCAGAAAGTGTGTGCAATGAGCAGTGTTCCCTAAAACAATTAGTCACTGAGCAAATTTTAGGTCTGCTAAGGCAGACGTGAACATTGTGAAAATTCTGTGCAACTTCCAGCGTGCCGTTTACTGTCAACACTGAGGCTGTACCCACTAAGTTACAGTTTTACTGTCAACACTGAGGCTGTACCCACTAAGTTACAGTTTTACTGTCAACACTGAGGCTGTACCCACTAAGTTACAGTTTTACTGTCAACACTGAGGCTGTACCCACTAAGTTACAGTTTTACTGTGAACACTGGGGCTGTACCCACTTTAAGTTACAGTTTTACTGTGAACACTGGGGCTGTACTCACTAAGTTACAGTTTTACTGTGAACACTGAGGCTGTACCCACTAAGTTACAGTTTTACTGTGAACACTGGGGCTGTACCCACTAAGTTACAGTTTTACTGTCAACACTGAGGCTGTACCGGCTATAAGTTACAGTTTTACTGTGAACACTGAGGCTGTACCCACTAAGTTACAGTTTTACTGTGAACACTGGGGCTGTACCCACTTTAAGTTACAGTTTTACTGTGAACACTGGGGCTGTACCCACTTTAAGTTACAGTTTTACTGTGAACACTGGGGCTGTACCCGCTTTGAGTTACAGTTTTACTGTGAACACTGGGGCTGTACCCGCTTTGAGTTACAGTTTTACTGTGAACACTGAGGCTGTACCCGCCTTAAGTTACAATTTTACTGTGAACACTGAGGCTGTACCCGCTTTAAGTTACAGTTTTACTGTGAACACTGAGGCTGTACCCGCTTTAAGTTACAGTTTTACTGTGAACACTGAGGCTGTACCCACTTTAAGTTACAATTTTACTGTGAACACTGAGGCTGTACCCGCTTTAAGTTACAATTTTACTGTGAACACTGAGGCTGTACCCGCTTTAAGTTACAGTTTTACTGTGAACACTGAGGCTGTACCCGCTTTAAGTTACAGTTTTACTGTGAACACTGGGGCTGTACCCGCTTTAAGTTACAGTTTTACTGTGAACACTGAGGCTGTACCCGCTTTAAGTTACAGTTTTACTGTGAACACTGAGGCTGTACCCGCTTTAAGTTACAGTTTTACTGTGAACACTGAGGCTGTACCCGCTATAAGTTTTACTGTGAACACTGAGGCTGTACCCGCTATAAGTTACAGTTTTACTGTGAACACTGAGGCTGTACTCGCTTTAAGTTACAATTTTACTGTCAACACTGAGGCTGTACCTGCTTTAAGTTTTACTGTGAACACTGAGGCTGTACTCGCTTTAAGATAGATTTTTAACTGTTGCCAAGTAGGCTACTGTGGGTATTTGATCATAATGTAGACCTACCAGAGTGGCCTACCATCAAAAACAATGGAGAAAATGCATCCCATAACATTATAACATGGAAATAGCTGTTCTGTCATTCAGCCCACAGTAGCAGCCAATGTGGTGTTCAATGTAAGGCCTAATGACCAGCCCACAGTAGCAGCCAATGTGGTGTTCAATGTAAGGCCTAATGACCAGCCCACAGTAGCAGCCAACGTGTGGTGTTCAATGTAAGGCCTAATGACCAGCCCACAGTAGCAGCCAACGTGTGGTGTTCAATGTAAGGCCTAATGACCAGCCCACAGTAGCAGCCAACGTGTGGTGTTCAATGTAAGGCCTAATGACCAGCCCACAGTAGCAGCCAACGTGTGGTGTTCAATGTAAGGCCTAATGACCAGCCCACAGTAGCAGCCAACGTGTGGTGTTCAATGTAAGGCATAAATTGCATATTTTGTTTTGAATACTAAGTTTTGCATAGTTCGCTTTGTTTCGCTATGTTGCGTTGAAAATGGCTAATAAGTGGCGTTAATTCGATCACAATTCCCACAGTAAAAGGAAACGTTGATTGTGTTAAACTAAAGGGGAATGTTGATAGTGTTAACTAAAGGGGAATGTTGATAGTGTTAACTAAAGGGGAATGTTGATAGTGTTAACTAAAGGGGAATGTTGATAGTGTTAACTAAAGGGGAATGTTGATAGTGTTAACTAAAGGGGAATGTTGATAGTGTTAACTAAAGGGGAATGTTGATAGTGTTAACTAAAGGGGAATGTTGATAGTGTTAACTAAAGGGGAATGTTGATAGTGTTAACTAAAGGGAATGTTGATAGTGTTAACTAAAGGGGAATGTTGATAGTGTTAACTAAAGGGGAATGTTGATAGTGTTAACTAAAGGGGAATGTTGATAGTGTTAACTAAAGGGGAATGTTGATAGTGTTAACTAAAGGGGAATGTTGATAGTGTTAACTAAAGGGGAATGTTGATAGTGTTAACTAAAGGGGAATGTTGATAGTGTTAACTAAAGGGGAATGTTGATAGTGTTAACTAAAGGGAATGTTGATAGTGTTAACTAAAGGGAATGTTGATAGTGTTAACTAAAGGGAATGTTGATAGTGTTAACTAAAGGGGAATGTTGATAGTGTTAACTAAAGGGGAATGTTGATAGTGTTAACTAAAGGGAATGTTGATAGTGTTAACTAAAGGGGAATGTTGATAGTGTTAACTAAAGGGAATGTTGATTGTGTTAAACTAAAGGGAAACGTTGATTGTGTTAACTAAAGGGGAATGTTGATAGTGTTAACTAAAGGGGAATGTTGATAGTGTTAACTAAAGGGAATGTTGATAGTGTTAACTAAAGGGAATGTTGATAGTGTTAACTAAAGGGAATGTTGATAGTGTTAACTAAAGGGGAATGTTGATAGTGTTAATTAAAGGGGAATGTTGATAGTGTTAACTAAAGGGGAATGTTGATAGTGTTAACTAAAGGGGAATGTTGATAGTGTTAACTAAAGGGGAATGTTGATAGTGTTAACTAAAGGGAATGTTGATAGTGTTAACTAAAGGGGAATGTTGATAGTGTTAACTAAGGGGGAATGTTGATAGTGTTAACTAAAGGGGAATGTTGATAGTGTTAACTAAAGGGAATGTTGATAGTGTTAACTAAAGGGGAATGTTGATAGTGTTAACTAAAGGGGAATGTTGATAGTGTTAACTAAAGGGGAATGTTGATAGTGTTAACTAAAGGGGAATGTTGATAGTGTTAACTAAAGGGGAATGTTGATAGTGTTAACTAAAGGGGAATGTTGATAGTGTTAACTAAAGGGAATGTTGATAGTGTTAACTAAAGGGGAATGTTGATAGTGTTAACTAAGGGGGAATGTTGATAGTGTTAACTAAAGGGGAATGTTGATAGTGTTAACTAAAGGGAATGTTGATAGTGTTAACTAAAGGGGAATGTTGATAGTGTTAACTAAAGGGGAATGTTGATAGTGTTAACTAAAGGGAATGTTGATAGTGTTAACTAAAGGGGAATGTTGATAGTGTTAACTAAAGGGGAATGTTGATAGTGTTAACTAAAGGGGAATGTTGATAGTGTTAACTAAAGGGAATGTTGATAGTGTTAACTAAAGGGGAATGTTGATAGTGTTAACTAAAAGGGGAAACTTTAGCAAGTTGAGTCAAGTTCAATCTGGTGCTTCTCTGTGCAGGCTGATATTTCTTCCGCAAGGCAGTCCCAGGGGAGATACGCGCCCCGTACGCAGTTTAGAGAGAACATTGGAAATGAGGAACATGGGTAGATTAACAAGATGTTTACTTTATTTGCTGTATTGTACTATGAGTTCTAACTCAAACGTCCACCGGCTTGACAGGAGTAAAACACAATGTTCTTCTTCCCACGGCCTGCTGGGGATCGTAGACTTATACTGCTGTCATAAATGAAAGGTTTTATTAACTAGCTGAACCAAGGTTTACCTGCCTACAGTCCAATGTCTGGGAACGAGACAGAAGAGAGAGAGAGAGAGACAGAGGTCACAGAGTTCATGAATCTCTGAATGTTGGATTGGATTGCGTGGCTTTCTCTGCTAGGAGGAAACAGATGTTATGTTTGAGTCCTACATTGATATGTTGAGTTCAAAACAAAGGTTTATATGAATACCAACGCAGTTTTCAATATCCCAACTATCCTCTTTAAAACCCAAAGAGTCGATGTACACCCCCCTGCAAAAATCTAATTAAATCCCCATAAATATGTGTCAGTTTAAGCTAGAGATAGCTAGAGATATTTAGAGATAGCTAGAGATATTTAGAGATATTTAGAGATAGCTAGAGATATCTAGAGATAGATAGAGATATTTAGAGATAGCTAGAGATATATAGAGATATTTAGAGATAGCTAGAGATATTTAGAGATAGCTAGAGATATTTAGAGATAGCTAGAGATATTTAGAGATATTTAGAGATATTTAGAGATAGCTAGAGATATTTAGAGATATCTAGAGATATTTAGAGATAGCTAGAGATATTTAGAGATATAGCTAGAGATTTCTAGAGATATTTAGAGATATTTAGAGATAGCTAGAGATATCTAGAGATAGATAGAGATATTTAGAGATAGCTAGAGATATCTAGAGATATTTAGAGATAGCTAGAGATATTTAGAGTTTTTTAGAGATATTTAGAGATAGCTAGAGATATTTAGAGATATTTAGAGATATTTAGAGATAGCTAGAGATATTTAGAGATATCTAGAGATATTTAGAGATATAGCTAGAGATTTCTAGAGATATTTAGAGATAGCTAGAGATAGCTAGAGATAGCTAGAGATATCTAGAGATAGATAGAGATATCTAGAGATAGCTAGAGATATTTAGAGATATCTAGAGATAGATAGAGATAGCTAGAGATATCTAGAGATATTTAGAGATATCTAGAGATATCTAGAGATAGATAGAGATATCTAGAGATACTTAGAGATAGCTAGAGATATTTAGAGATAGCTGGAGATATCTAGAGATATTTAGAGATATCTAGAGATATCTAGAGATAGATAGAGATATCTAGAGATACTTAGAGATAGCTAGAGATATTTAGAGATAGCTGGAGATATTTAGAGATAGCTGGAGATATTTAGAGATATCTAGAGATATCTAGAGATAGCTAGAGATAGTTAGAGATATCTAGACAGTTTTAGAGATATTTAGAGATAGCTAGAGATATTTAGAGATGGCTAGATGGCTAGATATCTTCTACATGGGTGTTTGTCAGACCATAAGACATCACGAACATCGTTCTTCTCCGGAAAACGTCTCTTTCATCTGTAATGTTTTGCTCTAAGACGCCCACCGGCCTCACACTACTGAAGGCAGCCTGGTACTAGTTAAAACCTAATGACAAACAATATATATGGAAGTAGTGTAGTGCCTAAAATAAGGGGTCAAATATGTGTCAAAACATCGGATATCTCTCAGATTTAGAACAAACTTCATTTTTTATATATTTTTTGACTATCTGTTATTCAATGTGTTCCGTTGGGCTTTTTCATTTATTTGTTTAAACCTAATGGGGTCCTAAAATTCCAAATGAACTTTGACATTCCTCTTTATTTGATTTATTTCACCTTTATTTAACCAGGGTAGGCCAGTTGAGAACAAGTTTTCATTTACAACTGCGACCTGGCCAAGATAAAGCAAAGCAGTTCGACACATACAACAACACAGAGTTACACATGGAATAAACAAACGTACACAATAGAAAAGTCTATATACAGTGAGTGCAAATGAAGTAAGATAAGGGAGGTAAGGCAATAAATAGGCCATGGTGGCGAAGTAATTACAATATAGCAATTTAACACTGGAGTGGTAGATGTGCAGAAGATGAATGTGCAGGTAGAGATACTGGGGTGCAAAGGAGCAAGATGGATAAATAAATACAATATGGGGATGAGGTAGTTGGATGGGCTGTTTACAGGTGCAGTGATCTTTGAGCTGCTCTGACAGCTGGTGCTTAAAGTTAGTGAGGGTATGTGTTAGTGAGGGTACAGTATGAGTCTCCAGCTTCAGAGATTTTTGTCATTGGCAGCAGAGAACTGGAAGGAAAGATGACCAAAGGAGGAATTGGCTTTGGGGGTGACCAGAGAGATATGCTGGAGCGCGTGCTATGGGTGGGTGCTGCTATGGTGACCAGTAAGCTGAGATAAGGCGGGGCTTTACCTAGCAAAGACTTATAGATGACCTGGAGCCAGTGGGTTTGGCGACGGACACGAAGCGAGGGCCAGCCAACGAGAGCGTACAGGTCGCAGTGGTGGGTAGTATATGGGGCTTTGGTGACAAAACGGATGGCACTGTGATAGACTACATCCAATTTGCTGAGTAGAGTATTGGAAGCTATTTTGTAAATGACATCGTCGAAGTCGAGGATCGGTAGAATAGTCAGTTTTACGAGGGTATGTTTGGCGGCATGAGTGAAGGATGCTTTGTTGCGAAATAGGAAGCCGATTCTAGCTAGCATTCCAGGTGTTTGACTGTTAGCTGAAGTTAGCTAGCATTCCAGGTGTTTGACTGTTAGCTGAAGTTAGCTAGCATTCCAGGTGTTTGACTGTTAGCGGAAGTTAGCTAGCATTCCAGGTGTCTGACTGTTAGCTGAAGTTAGCTAGCATTCCAGGTGTCTGACTGTTAGCTGAAGTTAGCTAGCATTCCAGGTGTCTGACTGTTAGCTGAAGTTAGCTAGCATTCCAGGTGTTTGACTGTTAGCGGAAGTTAGCTAGCATTCCAGGTGTCTGACTGTTAGCTGAAGTTAGCTAGCATTCCAGGTGATTGACTGTTAGCGGAAGTTAGCTAGCATACCAGGTGTCTGACTGTTAGCTGAAGTTAGCTAGCATTCCAGGTGTCTGACTGTTAGCTGAAGTTAGCTAGCATT
>NC_074675.1:56968590-56973590 GCF_029448725.1 Salvelinus fontinalis
TTACTAGTCTCTACCAGTGTTGTTATAACCATTACTAGTCTATACCAGTGGTAGTGTTGTTATAACCATTACTAGTCTCTACCAGTGTTGTTATAACCATTACTAGTCTCTACCAGTGGTAGTGTTGTTATAACCATTACTAGTCTCTACCAGTGTTGTTATAACCATTACTAGTCTCTACCAGTGGTAGTGTTGTTATAACCATTACTAGTCTCTACCAGTGGTTGTGTTGTTATAACCATTACTAGTCTCTACCAGTGGTAGTGTTGTTATACCCATTACTAGTCTCTACCAGTGGTAGTGCTGTTATAACCATTACTAGTCTCTACCAGTGGTAGTGCTGTTATAACCATTACTAGTCTCTACCAGTGGTAGTGCTGTTATAACCATTACTAGTCTCTACCAGTGTTGTTATAACATTACTAGTCTCTACCAGTGGTAGTATTGTTATAACCATTACTAGTCTCTACCAGTGCTGTTATAACCATTACTAGTCTCTACCAGTGGTAGTGCTGTTATAACCATTACTAGTCTCTACCAGTGTTGTTATAACCATTACTAGTCTCTACCAGTGGTAGTGTTGTTATAACCATTACTAGTCTCTACCGGTGGTAGTGCTGTTATAACCATTACTAGTCTCTACCAGTGGTTGTGCTGTTATAACCATTACTAGTCTCTACCAGTGGTAGTGCTGTTATAACCATTACTAGTCTCTACCAGTGGTAGTGTTGTTATAACCATTACTAGTCTCTACCAGTGTTGTTATAACCATTACTAGTCTCTACCAGTGGTAGTGTTGTTATAACCATTACTAGTCTCTACCAGTGTTGTTATAACCATTACTAGTCTCTACCAGTGTTGTTATAACCATTACTAGTCTCTACCAGTGGTAGTGCTGTTATAACCATTACTAGTCTCTACCAGTGGTAGTGCTGTTATAACCATTACTAGTCTCTACCAGTGTTGTTATAACCATTACTAGTCTCTACCAGTGTTGTTATAACCATTACTAGTCTCTACCAGTGGTAGTGTTGTTATAACCATTACTAGTCTCTACAAGTGGTAGTGTTGTTATAACCATTACTAGTCTCTACCAGTGGTAGTGTTGTTATAACCATTACTAGTCTCTACCAGTGGTAGTGCTGTTATAACCATTACTATTCTCTACCAGTGTTGTTATAACCATTACTAGTCTCTACCAGTGGTAGTGTTGT
The DNA here is from genome assembly GCF_029448725.1 of Salvelinus fontinalis. Taxonomy (NCBI): domain Eukaryota; kingdom Metazoa; phylum Chordata; class Actinopteri; order Salmoniformes; family Salmonidae; genus Salvelinus; species Salvelinus fontinalis. The sequence goes on from NC_074675.1 coordinate 56,969,805, forward strand.
TATAACCATTACTAGTCTCTACCAGTGGTAGTGTTGTTATAACCATTACTAGTCTCTACCAGTGGTCGTTTTGTTATAACCATTACTAGTCTCTACCAGTGTTGTTATAACCATTACTAGTCTCTACAAGTGTTGTTATAACCATTACTAGTCTCTACCAGTGGTAGTGTTGTTATAACCATTACTAGTCTCTACCAGTGTTGTTATAACCATTACTAGTCTCTACCAGTGTTGTTATAACCATTACTAGTCTCTACCAGTGTTGTTATAACCATTACTAGTCTCTACCAGTGGTAGTGTTGTTATAACCATTACTAGTCTCTACCAGTGGTAGTGTTGTTATACCCATTACTAGTCTCTACCAGTGGTAGTGCTGTTATAACCATTACTAGTCTCTACCAGTGGTAGTGTTGTTATAACCATTACTAGTCTCTACCAGTGTTGTTATAACCATTACTAGTCTCTACCAGTGTTGTTATAACCATTACTAGTCTCTACCAGTGTTGTTATAACCATTACTAGTCTCTACCAGTGTTGGTATAACCATTACTAGTCTCTACCAGTGGTAGTGTTGTTATAACCATTACTAGTCTCTACCAGTGGTAGTGTTGTTATAACCATTACTAGTCTCTACCAGTGTTGTTATAACCATTACTAGTCTCTACCAGTGGTAGTGTTGTTATAACCATTACTAGTCTCTACCAGTGTTGTTATAACCATTACTAGTCTATACCAGTGGTAATGTTGTTATAACCATTACTAGTCTCTACCAGTGTTGTTATAACCATTACTAGTCTCTAACCAGTGGTATGTGTTGTTATAACCATTACTAGTCTCTACCAGTGTTGTTATAAACCATTACTAGTCTCTACCAGTGGTAGTGTTGTTATAACCATTACTAGTCTCTACCAGTGGTTGTGTTGTTATAACCATTACTAGTCTCTACCAGTGGTAGTGCTGTTATAACCATTACTAGTCTCTACCAGTGGTAGTGCTGTTATAACCATTACTAGTCTCTACCAGTGTTGTTATAACATTACTAGTCTCTACCAGTGGTAGTATTGTTATAACCATTACTAGTCTCTACCTGTGCTGTTATAACCATTACTAGTCTCTACCAGTGGTAGTGCTGTTATAACCATTACTAGTCTCTACCAGTGTTGTTATAACCATTACTAGTCTCTACCAGTGGTAGTGTTGTTATAACCATTACTAGTCTCTACCGGTGGTAGTGCTGTTATAACCATTACTAGTCTCTACCAGTGGTTGTGCTGTTATAACCATTACTAGTCTCTACCAGTGGTAGTGCTGTTATAACCATTACTAGTCTCTACCAGTGGTAGTGTTGTTATAACCATTACTAGTCTCTACCAGTGTTGTTATAACCATTACTAGTCTCTACCAGTGGTAGTGTTGTTATAACCATTACTAGTCTCTACCAGTGTTGTTATAACCATTACTAGTCTCTACCAGTGTTGTTATAACCATTACTAGTCTCTACCAGTGGTAGTGCTGTTATAACCATTACTAGTCTCTACCAGTGGTAGTGCTGTTATAACCATTACTAGTCTCTACCAGTGTTGTTATAACCATTACTAGTCTCTACCAGTGTTGTTATAACCATTACTAGTTTCTACCAGTGGTAGTGTTGTTATAACCATTACTAGTCTCTACAAGTGGTAGTGTTGTTATAACCATTACTAGTCTCTACCAGTGGTAGTGTTGTTATAACCATTACTAGTCTCTACCAGTGGTAGTGCTGTTATAACCATTACTAGTCTCTACCAGTGTTGTTATAACCATTACTAGTCTCTACCAGTGGTAGTGTTGTTATAACCATTACTAGTCTCTACCAGTGGTAGTGTTGTTATAACCATTACTAGTCTCTACCAGTGGTAGTGTTGTTATAACCATTACTAGTCTCTACCAGTGTTGTTATAACCATTACTAGTCTCTACAAGTGTTGTTATAACCATTACTAGTCTCTACCAGTGGTAGTGTTGTTATAACCATTACTAGTCTCTACCAGTGTTGTTATAACCATTACTAGTCTCTACCAGTGTTGTTATAACCATTACTAGTCTCTACCAGTGTTGTTATAACCATTACTAGTCTCTACCAGTGGTAGTGTTGTTTTAACCATTACTAGTCTCTACCAGTGGTAGTGTTGTTATACCCATTACTAGTCTCTACCAGTGGTAGTGCTGTTATAACCATTACTAGTCTCTACCAGTGTTGTTATAACCATTACTAGTCTCTACCAGTGTTGTTATAACCATTACTAGTCTCTACAAGTGTTGTTATAACCATTACTAGTCTCTACCAGTGGTAGTGTTGTTATAACCATTACTAGTCTCTACCAGTGTTGTTATAACCATTACTAGTCTCCTACCCAGTGTTGTTATAACCATTACCTAGTCTCTACCAGTGTTGTTTATAACCATTACTAGTCTCTACCAGTGGTAGTGTTGTTATAACCATTACTAGTCTCTACCAGTGGTAGTGTTGTTATACCCATTACTAGTCTCTACCAGTGGTAGTGTTGTTATAACCATTACTAGTCTCTACCAGTGGTAGTGTTGTTATAACCATTACTAGTCTCTACCAGTGGTAGTGCTGTTATAACCATTACTAGTCTCTACCAGTGTTGTTATAACCATTACCAGTTGTGGTTGATCTGTGTGTTTGTGTGTGTGTGTGTGATTGTCTGTGTGTGTGTGTGTGTGTGTGTGTGTGTGTGTGTGTGTGTGTGTGTGTGTGTGTGTGTGTGTGTGTGTGTACAGGTGAGGATGACGATGTTGGACTGTTCTTCCTGCTGTTCCTGGGTCAGTAGACTCAGATGTCCCCGACCTCACGGCTTTGTAGCCCACGTTATTACCAAAGGTACGATGTGTGTCTGTGTTTCTGTGTGTGTGTGTGACAGTGTGTGTGTGTGTGTGTGTGTGTGTGTGTGTGTGTGTGTGTGTGTGTGCGTGCGTGTGTGTGTGTGTGTGTGTGTGTGTGTGTGTGTATGTGTGTGTGTCTGTGTGTCTGTGTGTGTGTGACGGTGTATGTGTGACAGTGTGTGTGACAGTGTGTGACAGTGTGTGTGTGTGTGTTGGGGATCAAATTATTAATGATTAAGACATTCAGGTTGATATAAATTGCTAACTACTGCGGTACAATGTTAAACTGAGGGTTAACCCTTTGTGTGTCTCCCTCTATCTAGTGTGTGTTAACCCTTTGTCTCCCTCTATCTAGTGTGTGTTAACCCTTTGTCTCCCTCCCTCTATCTAGTGTGTGTTAACCCTTTGTGTGTCTCCCTCTATCTAGTGTGTGTTAACCCTTTGTGTGTCCTCCCTACTATCTAGTGTGTGTTAACCCTTTGTGTGTCTCCCTCTATCTAGTGTGTGTTAACCCTTTGTGTGTCTCCCTCTATCTAGTGTGTGTTAACCCTTTGTCTCCCTCCCTCTATCTAGTGTGTGTTAACCCTTTGTCTCCCTCTATCTAGTGTGTGTTAACCCTTTGTCTCCCTCTATCTAGTGTGTGTTAACCCTTTGTCTCCCTCCCTCTATCTAGTGTGTGTTAACCCTTTGTGTGTCTCCCTCTATCTAGTGTGTGTTAACCCTTTGTCTCCCTCCCTCTATCTAGTGTGTGTTAACCCTGTGTCTCCCTCTATCTAGTGTGTGTTAACCCTTTGTCTCCCTCTATCTAGTGTGTGTTAACCCTTTGTCTCCCTCCCTCTATCTAGTGTGTGTTAACCCTTTGTGTGTCTCCCTCTATCTAGTGTGTGTTAACCCTTTGTCT